>NW_026783188.1:0-55345 GCF_031769215.1 Ylistrum balloti | reverse complement strand
TTATTTCGTTTTTATATACTACAACAGCAGTCTGGCTGCTCCATGTATTGTCATCTTAACCCCAGTTTGAACTTTTTCTTTTGCTATATAACTTCTACCATTCTAGTTTACCTGTTTTCTCTTTGCCATGCATTGTTAGCTTACATATCTGTTATCTTCTAGTTTTATATACTTTATTTATTCTGTTTCCTCAGTTTGTTCTTCTATTTACATATTCAGTGTGTGTTATAACGATTTGTACTTTTTGCTGTATATATAGATTTGTTCATTTTGTTTTGTATTACATGTATGTGTTATTACTTATCACTGCCATCTTTTCAGATAGTTCATTGTGTTACGTATTTCACAATGTTGTGAGTAGCTTTGTTGGTTGGCAAAGTGATTTTGTACATAACCACGACATACATATTGTTGTTTTGCAAGAGATGTTTGTCTCTAACTTACCTACTGGTGTACGTATAGAGAAGTTTTTAAAATGTAAAGCTATTTGGAATTTTGGGGCCTCTAATAGTAGAGGTACAGCTGTGTTATTTTTCATTGATGTTGATATACAAAAATTTGATCTAGACAGAGAAGGTAGGGCGATGTTCATTGATTTTAAGTATGTTGATAGTGAGTATAGGATTATAAATATATATGCACCAAATATAGAAGTTCAACGGAAGTTGTTTTTTGATAGTATTATACCATATTTTTCTTGTAGAAGACCGGTTATTTTCACCGGCGATTTTAATTGTGTTGAGAATGTATTATTAGACAAGGCAGGTGGTAATCCGAAACGAGGTTACGGCGGCAGCAACTTGTTAAAAAACATATGTCATGACTTTAAGTTATACGATACTTTTCGTTCACTTTTCCCAAATAATGTCTCCACTACATGTTATGGTAATGGTGTATCTTGTAGATTAGATAGGTTTTATATTTCTTGCAACTTAAAAGACTATCTTTTAAATAACAAAACCTTTCCATCCGGCCTTTCAGCCTTTCAGACTGCGTTCAAAAATCTTTGGCTTGATTTGTCTAATAAGTCACCTGTGGCTTTAGAAAATTGGGATGATTGAAAGTCCATTATTAAATATTTTGTAATTGAATATTGTAAAAAGAAAGCTAAGGTAAGACGGGAAGTTTTAAAGTGTCTTCAACGTAAGTACTGTGAATTTTTCAAGTCAGAGAAGCTATTACCAGGGAATTTTGTTGACCAGATTGTTTCTATAAAAAAACAAATATCACATTTTCATTCCGATACTTTCAGGGGCTCGATGATTAGGTCGAAAGCCAATTTTTTAGATCTTTCTGAGAAGCCTTCTCGTTACTTTTTTAAAATGGAAAACGATAATGGTAAAACGAAATTTATAAGGAAAATTGATATAACTGATTCTTCTTCTGTTTCTGATTCCAAAGACATCTTAGCAGCCTTTAGAGATTTCTATTCTAAACTTTTCATGGAGGAAGAAATTGATTTTGACTTAGCTGGTTCCTTTTGTGAAAATCTTCCCAAATTAACGCAGTTTGATAATATTTTGTACGAGGGACCAATTACTAAATCTGAAATTTTATCTGCTTTAAAACATATGAAGGATAATAAATCTCCAGGTTCAGATGGTCTTACAAAAGAATTTTATATGACAATTTTTTTTATATTTTTGGAGATCAGTTAATGGCCTTGTATAATGAAATATTTGAAAAAGGTGAACTTTGCTCGACTATGAAAATGTCTTATGTTACTTTATTGTGTAAAGATCGAAAGAATTCTACAAATATGAAAAACTGGCGACCGATTTCTCTTTTGAATATCGATTATAACATTTTATCAAAAGTCATTACTAATAGATTAAGTAAAGTAATAGATAAAATAATAAATGTGCAATAAAGGGACGCTCTATTTTTGACAATTGTCACTTGTTACAAAATATTGTCGATTATGTTAATCAGAAAAATTTAAAGTGTTCATTTTTGTCTCTTGACCAAGAGAAAGCATTCGACAGAGTTAATTATAAGTTTTTGTTTACGGTACTTGAACCTTTAATTTTGGTCCTGATTTTATCAGGTGGATAAGTATCTTATACAATGACGTTTTTTCATCCGTTATTGTTAACGGGTTCATTTCAGAGCCCTTCCCTATCACTCGTGGTGTGAGGCAAGGCTGCAGTTTATCTCCACTTTTGTATGTTTTGGTTTTGGAACCCTTTGCTCAAAAAGTCCGTGATGACCCAGAAATCATTGGTATTAAATTACCAGGTTCTACTCAATCAGCAAAAATTTCCCTGTATGCAGATGATAGTACTGGTATTTGCAGCAGTGATTCATCTATTCAAAAATTGCTTTACTGGTGTGAATTATACGGCAAAGCGTCAGGGGCTAAATTAAATAAGCAAAAAACTAGGGGTATTTGGCTTGGTAAGTGGAAATCTCGTTCTGACCATCCTTTCGGCATAAGTTGGGTAGAAAAGCACAAAATTTGTGGTATTTTGATTGGTAACAATATTTCCCCTGACAATATATGGCAGCCGGTATTTCAGAAATTTACCAGGACCCTGGATATATGCAAAATACAGAAATTCTCTTTGACTCAAAAATCTATTGTTATAAGGGTTCTAGCTTGCAGTAAAATATGGTATATCGGTACTGTTGTCATTATGCCTAGGCATTATTTAGAGCTTTTTCAGAGAACTTTGTTTCGATTTCTATGGCATTCTAAGTCGGAGCCACTTGCGCGCTCCTCGGCCTACGCCTCTCCCACCAGTGGTGGTCTTGCTATTGTTAATATCAAGGTCAAATTACACTCATTTTATCTGAAACATTGTCAGAACTTTATCTATAATGCTTCCGATGCAAAATGGAGAGGGTTTACAATGTATTGGCTTTCTTTGCAGTTTCGTGATTTTCTCAAATTTGTTAATAATAACTCTCCTCACAGTGATTGTTGCCCGGCATTTTATTCTACTGTATATAAAGTATTTAAGAAATATCGTGATCATTTCTCCGACTCTAATTTTGAGTCCTTTACTACCAAGTGTTTTTACACCTCTTTATTGTCTAAAATTATTAAGCCACCTCGTGTCCTGAAAGTCTTTCCTACAGTGGATTTTGTGCCGGTATTTCGTAATGTTTCAAATAAGTTTTTAGATACCCGTGCCCGGGATGTCGTTTTCAAAATAGTTCATGACATACTACCAGTCAATTTTCGAATGTATAAGTTTGGGATTGATCCCTCAAAATATTGTATATTTTGTGATGGCTTTGAAACTATATCACATTTGTTCTATGAGTGTTATTTCATTCAGTCTCTTTTAAATTTAGTGAACTCTTGGATACACCAAATCTCAGACAAGAAGGTCCCTACTGATTCGGCACTGTGGCGTTTTCATGCTCCTGTCAATCTAACTCTGAAACTAAAATCTCTTATCTTGTATCTAGTTGCAGAATCTCTATCAACTATTTGGCAGATTCGTTGTTCCAAAAAAATTCACCAGAAATCTCCTACTCCCGATTCTCTTGTTTGTCATTTCCTAAATAATGTAGTATTGCGTATAAGATCCGATTTTGCCCGTTTCCCCAAAAATCTCTTTTCTGAGTACTGGTGTACCACACAAATCTTCTGTAATGTGAAAGAAGATGTTCTTATTATTAATCTCCCCTTGTAGATTTAGAAAAAAAAACATGTGAAATTAGTTTTTAATGTTTTCGAACATTTCGGTAAATTAACGTACATTTCAGGTTCATTGTTTTAGTAGTCAATGCAATGATGTGTGCTTATATCGAATTTCTCATTTACATATTACAAATCTATGCATTCAATGCAATACTTTCTTTTCTTCTCAGATTTCATCCAGGTATAACCAGGAATGACATATATTCATTGTTACTTCAAATTTGCCGCTATACTGTGATGTTACCATCTTTTAATGTATTTGTAAATAAAATTTTTATGAAAAAGAAAAAAGTCTTGATTGTCACGTGAACAAAACTCACGGTAATAGTGTTCTACTTATACCTATTACTAATCGCCTATATAGATGTGGCCTTGGTATGTCCGTTACGGTCTGCTGTGTTTTATACACTCTAGGGGATTTTTGAAAGCGCTAGTTGACAGTGTCCTTTTTTAATGGTATTTTAATAATGAACGTCCATTATTTAAACTATATGATATGTGTGATTCCAACAAAGTCCGTTTTTTTAATACGTTTATTTAACGTTTAATTAACTGCTGTAAATTGTATACTGACTGTATGATGTAAGATCCCTAAGTGTGAATGTCAGGGTTATGTCAATGAGATTGATTAATACAGACATATTTAATACAACCTCGAGAAAATGGCCATCATGACAGGTATTTGTGTTCTCCTTACACACGTAGATTTCTCGGACAGTGGAAGGAAAGGACAGTATAGACCCAGTTTCGAACAGAACGGGTTTAAAACATTCGCTTGATTTAAACATATTTTATTGCAAATAAATAATTACAAGATAATTGGACACAAGTTATCACAACTTATCACAGTACTTTTCTACAAAAGACATCCTGAGTACAAGCAATAAATCCATAAGGCAATTAATGTAATTTCTAGTAAATGATATCTTCTATGGAATTGAAGAGAGAATGATCCGTTACAATAAATCAGCTAATTCAAATTATCATTAGAAAAAGTATTACCAGCCTCGGCACTGGGGATAGAGCGGTAGAGTGTCCGGTAGAGACCGAAGGGTCGCTGGTTCGAATCCAAGCGAGGGCAGGTGTTTTTCATTACTCCTTCCTATTACAGTTTTACGGCACAGTCTACAAATTACAGAATCTGTTACTATCTGACAGGAGAACTTAACTTACTATGGAATTGTGTTCGTCATCTTTAATATTTACAACCCAATTCCAACAAAGGATTTGGACCTATGTGCGGATGTCTACGTTTGTAACGAGTTAGAAATATATCATATTAAAAATTGTGACACGATTCACCGAATTATTATTGTTCAGTAACGTTGTTAACAAATATATGCCATTGTCTCGAACATTATGCCGTTAATCGTTATTTCATCTATTATATATAGATTAAATAACGAATTCCAGAGAAAAGAATGTATATCAACCATTGTCTCAGATATATTAATGATACAACTAGAACGTGGATTTTCCGATCACAAAGCTACTCATTCGAATAAGAAATACAGATTGCGATACGAAGCTAGTGCTTGCATTGCATAACGTATTCCAGAAGAATAATTTTCGTATCTCAAATTGACACCAAACATTTTGTAGCTCCAGTGTTCTTGTTGCTATTGCTGATGATGATGTTTTTTTTAATCCCTGACATTTCCCTGCAGCGTATCTTTGTGTTCTCTCTAATAACTCGGTTACCGATAGTTTACTTGGTCCTGCCCACAATTCACTCCCATACAACCGGAAGGACAAGTTATATTATAATCCGTACACCGATCAATGGATTCATGCCGTTCTGGTGTATGCCAATATCAATAAGGCTGTTAATTGTTTTACGTCCCTTTCCACATGAACTGACGATATCCGCATCAGGTTTAAGGTTAGAACGTTAGAATATAGTGTTATTCCTGTGTACACGTATGATGTTCCCCGTGTTATTAATGTATTTCCTAAAAACAAAAAAACTAAGTCTCTGGTTCCGTGCTCACCAAGTTTTTCAGGAGATACCCGGATGAAAAAATTCAGGTGGTCTGGATTTATCCTACAATGCATATATATCGGAATTTCCTGTCAAACATTAAACACCATCATGTGAGTCACGATAGTACCTGGCCTCTGAAACCGGTCAGACTGATAACGTGAAAAAGCTATATAGAGACGTTTGAAGACCTCCTTTTGAAGCAAAGACACGCCCACCATAAACCCTTTGGTGTATTTCTAATATTGAATCATTAAGTCGTCTGTATAGGTATACACTAATTTGCATACATAATGCTGCTTCACTTAAAATTCAATGCACCTAATAAATTCAACATATCGAGAGGTAATCATGTTTGAAATAACAAACTACGTAGCAATATTTTCACGAAAAACTGAAGTATGGTGAGATTTTGAAGCTATTGGGTTTTGGTGTGTAGCGGATCTGTTTTACATACGTTCAGTATACGTTACCTATCCTATGATACACAATGATATAATGGAAAAATAATTCGATACAATTAGTTAAACGGAGGTGAAGACTGAATTTTTATTTCACAATTTACAAAATGTAATACTCGACATTAGTGCAGTGTCTGAGTGTATTCTGTAAATCTACGTATATATAGCTATTCGTAAATGAGTGTTTTTTTGATAACGAAATGAATAAAAACTAGATTTGAAACACCGCGTTTTTAACCGATTTTTTCAATTGTATATATATATCAGTCGGAAATACCCCCCGCAACCGCACACAAGGCAAGCAGTCCATACACATATACACGCACACAGCCACTAAAAAAAACGGCTCAGGGCGCTTCAAAAAGAAGCCTGTTGTGACCTGTTCTTTCCTCTCTCACTAAGGCACACACAGAATGCAATTACCAACGTCAATAACACATAGAAAGTTGGAAATGTTGTGGACGCCCCGAAGAACAAGATAAGTGCCACCTCCAGACTACTTTGCTACCGGCTATCAAATAGGTAACGTTAAATTCATCAAAATTTTAAATTTAGGATAAGGATAGGTGTTCTACCTCCTTCTACCCCTCTCTACTCCATCTCTACATACTTTTACCCTTCTACTCTCCTTCCTATCTGTTCTCGTCTGCTGTACACTGTCATGTACGGTGATGAAGTAGACGTAAAACCTCTCAAAATCAAAATCAAAAAGAGATAAAAATACGTCTTCAAAAAGAAGCCTATTGTGACTTTCCTGGCAAGTCTTGATTGTCACGTGAACAAAACTCACGGTAATAGTGTTCTACTTATACCTATTACTAATCGCCTATATAGATGTGGCCTTGGTATGTCCGTTACGGTCCGCTGTGTTTTATACACTCTAGGGGATTTTTGAAAGCGCTAGTTGACAGTGTCCTTTTTTAATGGTTTTTAATAATGAACGTCCATTATTTAAACTATATGATATGTGTGATTCCAACAAAGTCCGTTTTTTTAATACGTTTATTTAACGTTTAATTAACTGCTGTAAATTGTATACTGTCTGTATGATGTAAGATCCCTAAGTGTGAATGTCAGGGTTATGTCAATGAGCTTGATTAATACAGACATATTTAATACAACCTCGAGAAAATGGCCATCATGACAGGTATTTGTGTTCTCCTTACACACGTAGATTTCTCGGACAGTGGAAGGAAAGGACAGTATAGACCCAGTTTCGAACAGAACGGGTTTAAAACATTCGCTTGATTTAAACATATTTTATTGCAAATAAATAATTACAAGATAATTGGACACAAGTTATCACAACTTATCACAGTACTTTTCTACAAAAGACATCCTGAGTACAAGCAATAAATCCATAAGGCAATTAATGTAATTTCTAGTAAATGATATCTTCTATGGAATTGAAGAGAGAATGATCCGTTACAATAAATCAGCTAATCCAAATTATCATTAGAAAAAGTATTACCAGCCTCGGCACTGGGGATAGAGCGGTAGAGTGTCCGGTAGAGACCGAAGGGTCGCTGGTTCGAATCCAAGCGAGGGCAGGTGTTTTTCATTACTCCTTCCTATTACAGTTTTACGGCACAGTCTACAAATTACAGAATCTGTTACTATCTGACAGGAGAACTTAACTTACTATGGAATTGTGTTCGTCATCTTTAATATTTACAACCCAATTCCAACAAAGGATTTGGACCTATGTGCGGATGTCTACGTTTGTAACGAGTTAGAAATATATCATATTAAAAATTGTGACACGATTCACCGAATTATTATTGTTCAGTAACGTTGTTAACAAATATATGCCATTGTCTCGAACATTATGCTGTTAATCGTTATTTCATCTATTATATATACATTAAATAACGAATTCCAGAGAAAAGAATGTATATCAACCATTGTCTCAGATATATTAATGATACAACTAGAACGTGGATTTTCCGATCACAAAGCTACTCATTCGAATAAGAAATACAGATTGCGATACGAAGCTAGTGCTTGCATTGCATAACGTATTCCAGAAGAATAATTTTCGTATCTCAAATTGACACCAAACATTTTGTAGCTCCAGTGTTCTTGTTGCTATTGCTGATGATGATGTTTTTTTTAATCCCTGACATTTCCCTGCAGCGTATCTTTGTGTTCTCTCTAATAACTCGGTTACCGATAGTTTACTTGGTCCTGCCCACAATTCACTCCCATACAACCGGAAGGACAAGTTATATTATAATCCGTACACCGATCAATGGATTCATGCCGTTCTGGTGTATGCCAATATCAATAAGGCTGTTAATTGTTTTACGTCCCTTTCCACATGAACTGACGATATCCGCATCAGGTTTAAGGTTAGAACGTTAGAATATAGTGTTATTCCTGTGTACACGTATGATGTTCCCCGTGTTATTAATGTATTTCCTAAAAACAAAAAAACTAAGTCTCTGGTTCCGTGCTCACCAAGTTTTTCAGGAGATACCCGGATGAAAAAATTCAGGTGGTCTGGATTTATCCTACAATGCATATATATCGGAATTTCCTGTCAAACATTAAACACCATCATGTGAGTCACGATAGTACCTGGCCTCTGAAACCGGTCAGACTGATAACGTGAAAAAGCTATATAGAGACGTTTGAAGACCTCCTTTTGAAGCAAAGACACGCCCACCATAAACCCTTTGGTGTATTTCTAATATTGAATCATTAAGTCGTCTGTATAGGTATACACTAATTTGCATACATAATGCTGCTTCACTTAAAATTCAATGCACCTAATAAATTCAACATATCGAGAGGTAATCATGTTTGAAATAACAAACTACGTAGCAATATTTTCACGAAAAACTGAAGTATGGTGAGATTTTGAAGCTTTTGGGTTTTGGTGTGTAGCGGATGTGTTTTACATACGTTCAGTATACGTTACCTATCCTATGATACACAATGATATAATGGAAAAATAATTCGATACAATGAGTTAAACGGAGGTGGATAACGCCGATCTCGACCTGTTTTATTTCACAATTTTTACATTTACGTTAGTATACGTTACCTATCCTATGATACACAATGATATAATGAAAAAATAATTCGATACAATTAGTTAAACGGAGGTGAAGACCGAATTTTTATTTCACAATTTACAAAATGTAATACTCGACACATTAAACCTTCAATATAATAGTCAATGTGCAGTGTCTGATCTACGTTGCTATTCGTAAATGAGTGTTTTTTTGAAATGAATAGATTTGAAACACCGCGTTTAAGATTTTTTCAATTGTATATATAGATCACAAAAGCGAGATAAAAATACGTCTTCAAAAAGAAGCCTATTGTGACTTTCCTGGCAAGTCTGGATTGTCATGTGAACAAAATTCACGGTAATAGTGTTCTACTTATACCTTTTACTAATCGCCTATATAGATGTGGCCGTGGTATGTCCGTTACGGTCTGCTGTATTTTATACACTCTAGGGGATTTTTGAAAGCGCTAGTTGACAGTGTCCTTTTTTAATGGTTTTTAATAATGAACGTCCATTATTTAAACTATATGATATGTGTGATTCCAACAAAGTCCGTTTTTTTAATACGTTTATTTAACGTTTAATTAACTGCTGTAAATTGTATACTGTCTGTATGATGTAAGATCCCTAAGTGTGAATGTCAGGGTTATGTCAATGAGCTTGATTAATACAGACATATTTAATACAACCTCGAGAAAATGGCCATCATGACAGGTATTTGTGTTCTCCTTACACACGTAGATTTCTCGGACAGTGGAAGGAAAGGACAGTATAGACCCAGTTTCGAACAGAACGGGTTTAAAACATTCGCTTGATTTAAACATATTTTATTGCAAATAAATAATTACAAGATAATTGGACACAAGTTATCACAACTTATCACAGTACTTTTCTACAAAAGACATCCTGAGTACAAGCAATAAATCCATAAGGCAATTAATGTAATTTCTAGTAAATGATATCTTCTATGGAATTGAAGAGAGAATGATCCGTTACAATAAATCAGCTAATCCAAATTATCATTAGAAAAAGTATTACCAGCCTCGGCACTGGGGATAGAGCGGTAGAGTGTCCGGTAGAGACCGAAGGGTCGCTGGTTCGAATCCAAGCGAGGGCAGGTGTTTTTCATTACTCCTTCCTATTACAGTTTTACGGCACAGTCTACAAATTACAGAATCTGTTACTATCTGACAGGAGAACTTAACTTACTATGGAATTGTGTTCGTCATCTTTAATATTTACAACCCAATTCCAACAAAGGATTTGGACCTATGTGCGGATGTCTACGTTTGTAACGAGTTAGAAATATATCATATTAAAAATTGTGACACGATTCACCGAATTATTATTGTTCAGTAACGTTGTTAACAAATATATGCCATTGTCTCGAACATTATGCTGTTAATCGTTATTTCATCTATTATATATAGATTAAATAACGAATTCCAGAGAAAAGAATGTATATCAAACATTGTCTCAGATATATTAATGATACAACTAGAACGTGGATTTTCCGATCACAAAGCTACTCATTCGAATAAGAAATACAGATTGCGATACGAAGCTAGTGCTTGCATTGCATAACGTATTCCAGAAGAATAATTTTCGTATCTCAAATTCACACCAAACATTTTGTAGCTCCAGTGTTCTTGTTGCTATTGCTGGTGATGATGTTTTTTTTTAATCCCTGGCATTTCCCTGCAGCGTATCTTTGTGTTCTCTCTAATAACTCGGTTACCGATAGTTTACTTGGTCCTGCCCACAATTCACTCCCATACAACCGGAAGGACAAGTTATATTATAATCCGTACACCGATCAATGGATTCATGCCGTTCTGGTGTATGCCAATATCAATAAGGCTGTTAATTGTTTTACGTCCCTTTCCACATGAACTGACGATATCCGCATCAGGTTTAAGGTTAGAACGTTAGAATATAGTGTTATTCCTGTGTACACGTATGATGTTCCCCGTGTTATTAATGTATTTCCTAAAAACAAAAAACTAAGTCTCTGGTTCCGTGCTCACCAAGTTTTTCAGGAGATACCCGGATGAAAAAATTCAGGTGGTCTGGATTTATCCTACAATGCATATATATCGGAATTTCCTGTCAAACATTAAACACCATCATGTGAGTCACGATAGTACCTGGCCTCTGAAACCGGTCAGACTGATAACGTGAAAAAGCAAAAAAGAGACGTTTGAAGACCTCCTTTTGAAGCAAAGACACGCCCACCATCCACCCTTTGGTGTATTTCTAATATTGAATCATTAAGTCGTCTGTATAGGTATACACTCATTTGCATACATAATGCTGCTTCACTTAAAATTCAATGCACCTAATAAATTCAACATATCGAGAGGTAATCATGTTTGAAATAACAAACTACGTAGCAATATTTTCACGAAAAACTGAAGTATGGTGAGATTTTGAAGCTATTGGGTTTTGGTGTGTAGCGGATCTGTTTTACATACGTTCAGTATACGTTACCTATCCTATGATACACAATGATATAATGAAAAATAATTCGATACAATTAGTTAAACGGAGGTGAAGACCGAATTTTTATTTCACAATTTACAAAATGTAATACTCGACATTAGTGCAGTGTCTGATTTAGGTTGCTATTCGTAAATGAGTGTTTTTTGAAATGAATAGATTTGAAACACCGCGTTTAAGATTTTTTCAATTGTATATATAGAACACAAAAGCGAGATAAAAATACGTCTTCAAAAAGAAGCCTATTGTGACTTTCCTGGCAAGTCTGGATTGTCATGTGAACAAAATTCACGGTAATAGTGTTCTACTTATACCTTTTACTAATCGCCTATATAGATGTGGCCGTGGTATGTCCGTTACGGTCTGCTGTATTTTATACACTCTAGGGGATTTTTGAAAGCGCTAGTTGACAGTGTCCTTTTTTAATGGTTTTTAATAATGAACGTCCATTATTAAACTATATGATATGTGTGATTCCAACAAAGTCCGTTTTTTTAATACGTTTATTTAACGTTTAATTAACTGCTGTAAATTGTATACTGTCTGTATGATGTAAGATCCCTAAGTGTGAATGTCAGGGTTATGTCAATGAGCTTGATTAATACAGACATATTTAATACAACCTCGAGAAAATGGCCATCATGACAGGTATTTGTGTTCTCCTTACACACGTAGATTTCTCGGACAGTGGAAGGAAAGGACAGTATAGACCCAGTTTCGAACAGAACGGGTTTAAAACATTCGCTTGATTTAAACATATTTTATTGCAAATAAATAATTACAAGATAATTGGACACAAGTTATCACAACTTATCACAGTACTTTTCTACAAAAGACATCCTGAGTACAAGCAATAAATCCATAAGGCAATTAATGTAATTTCTAGTAAATGATATCTTCTATGGAATTGAAGAGAGAATGATCCGTTACAATAAATCAGCTAATCCAAATTATCATTAGAAAAAGTATTACCAGCCTCGGCACTGGGGATAGAGCGGTAGAGTGTCCGGTAGAGACCGAAGGGTCGCTGGTTCGAATCCAAGCGAGGGCAGGTGTTTTTCATTACTCCTTCCTATTACAGTTTTACGGCACAGTCTACAAATTACAGAATCTGTTACTATCTGACAGGAGAACTTAACTTACTATGGAATTGTGTTCGCCATCTTTAATATTTACAACCCAATTCCAACAAAGGATTTGGACCTATGTGCGGATGTCTACGTTTGTAACGAGTTAGAAATATATCATATTAAAAATTGTGACACGATTCACCGAATTATTATTGTTCAGTAACGTTGTTAACAAATATATGCCATTGTCTCGAACATTATGCTGTTAATCGTTATTTCATCTATTATATATAGATTAAATAACGAATTCCAGAGAAAAGAATGTATATCAACCATTGTCTCAGATATATTAATGATACAACTAGAACGTGGATTTTCCGATCACAAAGCTACTCATTCGAATAAGAAATACAGATTGCGATACGAAGCTAGTGCTTGCATTGCATAACGTATTCCAGAAGAATAATTTTCGTATCTCAAATTCACACCAAACATTTTGTAGCTCCAGTGTTCTTGTTGCTATTGCTGATGATGATGTTTTTTTTTAATCCCTGGCATTTCCCTGCAGCGTATCTTTGTGTTCTCTCTAATAACTCGGTTACCGATAGTTTACTTGGTCCTGCCCACAATTCACTCCCATACAACCGGAAGGACAAGTTATATTATAATCCGTACACCGATCAATGGATTCATGCCGTTCTGGTGTATGCCAATATCAATAAGGCTGTTAATTGTTTTACGTCCCTTTCCACATGAACTGACGATATCCGCATCAGGTTTAGGTTAGAACGTTAGAATATAGTGTTATTCCTGTGTACACGTATGATGTTCCCCGTGTTATTAATGTATTTCCTAAAAACAAAAAACTAAGTCTCTGGTTCCGTGCTCACCAAGTTTTTCAGGAGATACCCGGATGAAACAATTCAGGTGGTCTGGATTTATCCTACAATGCATATATATCGGAATTTCCTGTCAAACATTAAACACCATCATGTGAGTCACGATAGTACCTGGCCTCTGAAACCGGTCAGACTGATAACGTGAAAAAGCTATATAGAGACGTTTGAAGACCTCCTTTTGAAGCAAAGACACGCCCACCATCCACCCTTTGGTGTATTTCTAATATTGAATCATTAAGTCGTCTGTATAGGTATACACTCATTTGCATACATAATGCTGCTTCACTTAAAATTCAATGCACCTAATAAATTCAACATATCGAGAGGTAATCATGTTTGAAATAACAAACTACGTAGCAATATTTTCACGAAAAACTGAAGTATGGTGAGATTTTGAAGCTATTGGGTTTTGGTGTGTAGCGGATCTGTTTTACATACGTTCAGTATACGTTACCTATCCTATGATACACAATGATATAATGAAAAAATAATTCGATACAATTAGTTAAACGGAGGTGAAGACCGAATTTTTATTTCACAATTTACAAAATGTAATACTCGACATTAGTGCAGTGTCTGATCTACGTTGCTATTCGTAAATGAGTGTTTTTTTGAAATGAATAGATTTGAAACACCGCGTTTAAGATTTTTTCAATTGTATATATAGAACACAAAAGCGAGATAAAAATACGTCTTCAAAAAGAAGCCTATTGTGACTTTCCTGGCAAGTCTGGATTGTCATGTGAACAAAATTCACGGTAATAGTGTTCTACTTATACCTTTTACTAATCGCTTATATAGATGTGACCGTGGTACGTCCGTTACGGTCTGCTGTGTTTTATACACTCTAGGGGATTTTTGAAAGCGCTAGTTGACAGTGTCCTTTTTTAATGGTATTTTAATAATGAACGTCCATTATTTAAACTATATGATATGTGTGATTCCAACAAAGTCCGTCTTTTTAATACGTTTATTTAACGTTTAATTAACTGCTGTAAATTGTATACTGTCTGTATGATGTAAGATCCCTAAGTGTGAATGTCAGGGTTATGTCAATGAGATTGATTAATACAGACATATTTAATACAACCTCGAGAAAATGGCCATCATGACAGGTATTTGTGTTCTCCTTACACACGTAGATTTCTCGGACAGTGGAAGGAAAGGTCAGTATAGACCCAGTTTCGAACAGAACGGGTTTAAAACATTCGCTTGATTTAAACATATTTTATTGCAAATAAATAATTACAAGATAATTGGACACAAGTTATCACAACTTATCACAGTACTTTTCTACAAAAGACATCCTGAGTACAAGCAATAAATCCATAAGGCAATTAATGTAATTTCTAGTAAATGATATCTTCTATGGAATTGAAGAGAGAATGATCCGTTACAATAAATCAGCTAATTCAAATTATCATTAGAAAAAGTATTACCAGCCTCGGCACTGGGGATAGAGCGGTAGAGTGTCCAGTAGAGACCGAAGGGTCGCTGGTTCGAATCCAAACGAGGGCAGGTGTTTTTCATTACTCCTTCCTATTACAGTTTTACGGCACAGTCTACAAATTACAGAATCTGTTACTATCTGACAGGAGAACTTAACTTACTATGGAATTGTGTTCGTCATCTTTAATATTTACAACCCAATTCCAACAAAGGATTTGGACCTATGTGCGGATGTCTACGTTTGTAACGAGTTAGAAATATATCATATTAAAAATTGTGACACGATTCACCGAATTATTATTGTTCAGTAACGTTGTTAACAAATATATGCCATTGTCTCGAACATTATGCTGTTAATCGTTATTTCATCTATTATATATAGATTAAATAACGAATTCCAGAGAAAAGAATGTATATCAACCATTGTCTCAGATATATTAATGATACAACTAGAACGTGGATTTTCCGATCACAAAGCTACTCATTCGAATAAGAAATACAGATTGCGATACGAAGCTAGTGCTTGCATTGCATAACGTATTCCAGAAGAATAATTTTCGTATCTCAAATTCACACCAAACATTTTGTAGCTCCAGTGTTCTTGTTGCTATTGCTGATGATGATGTTTTTTTTAATCCCTGACATTTCCCTGCAGCGTATCTTTGTGTTCTCTCTAATAACTCGGTTACCGATAGTTTACTTGGTCCTGCCCACAATTCACTCCCATACAACCGGAAGGACAAGTTATATTATAATCCGTACACCGATCAATGGATTCATGCCGTTCTGGTGTATGCCAATATCAATAAGGCTGTTAATTGTTTTACGTCCCTTTCCACATGAACTGACGATATCCGCATCAGGTTTAAGGTTAGAACGTTAGAATATAGTGTTATTCCTGTGTACACGTATGATGTTCCCCGTGTTATTAATGTATTTCCTAAAAACAAAAAACTAAGTCTCTGGTTCCGTGCTCACCAAGTTTTTCAGGAGATACCCGGATGAAACAATTCAGGTGGTCTGGATTTATCCTACAATGCACATATATCGGAATTTCCTGTCAAACATTAAACACCATCATGTGAGTCACGATAGTACCTGGCCTCTGAAACCGGTCAGACTGATAACGTGAAAAAGCTATATAGAGACGTTTGAAGACCTCCTTTTGAAGCAAAGACACGCCCACCATCCACCCTTTGGTGTATTTCTAATATTGAATCATTAAGTCGTCTGTATAGGTATACACTCATTTGCATACATAATGCTGCTTCACTTAAAATTCAATGCACCTAATAAATTCAACATATCGAGAGGTAATCATGTTTGAAATAACAAACTACGTAGCAATATTTTCACGAAAAACTGAAGTATGGTGAGATTTTGAAGCTATTGGGTTTTGGTGTGTAGCGGATCTGTTTTACATACGTTCAGTATACGTTACCTATCCTATGATACACAATGATATAATGGAAAAATAATTCGATACAATTAGTTAAACGGAGGTGAAGACTGAATTTTTATTTCACAATTTACAAAATGTAATACTCGACATTAGTGCAGTGTCTGATTTAGGTTGCTATTCGTAAATGAGTGTTTTTTGAAATGAATAGATTTGAAACACCGCGTTTAAGATTTTTTCAATTGTATATATAGAACACAAAAGCGAGATAAAAATACGTCTTCAAAAAGAAGCCTATTGTGACTTTCCTGGCAAGTCTCGATTGTCATGTGAACAAAACTCACGGTAATAGTGTTCTACTTATACCTATTACTAATCGCCTATATAGATGTGGCCGTGGTATGTCCGTTACGGTCTGCTGTGTTTTATACACTCTAGGGGAGTTTTGAAAGCGCTAGTTGACAGTGTCCTTTTTTAATGGTATTTAATAATGAACGTCCATTATTTTCTTTGCTTGAAACTATATATATGTGTGATTCCAACAAAGTCCGTCTTTTTAATACGTTTATTTAACGTTTAATTAACTGCTGTAAATTGTATACTGTCTGTATGATGTAAGATCCCTTTTGTGAATGTCAGGGTTATGTCAACGAGATTGATTAATACAGACATATTTAATACAACCTCTGTAGAAAATGGCCATCATGACAGGTATTTGTGTTCTCCTTACACACGTAGATTTCTCGGACAGTGGAAGGAAAGGTCAGTATAGACCCAGTTTCGAACAGAACGGGTTTAAAACATTCGCTTGATTTAAACATATTTTATTGCAAATAAACAATTACAAGATAACTGGACACAAGTTATCACAACTTATCACAGTACTTTTCTACAAAAGACATCCTGAGTACAAGCAATAAATCCATAAGGCAATTAATGTAATTTCTAGTAAATGATATCTTCTATGGAATTGAAGAGAGAATGATCTGTTACAATAAATCAGCTAATTCAAATTATCATTAGAAAAAGTATTACCAGCCTCGGCACTGGGGATAGAGCGGTAGAGTGTCCGGTAGAGACCGAAGGGTCGCTGGTTCGAACCCCAGAGGGGGCAGGTGTTTTTCATTACTCCTTCCTATTACAGTTTTACGGCACAGTCTACAAATTACAGAATCTGTTACTATCTGACAGGAGAACTTAACTTACTATGAAATTGTGTTCGTCATCTTTAATATTTACAACCCAATTCCAACAAAGGATTTGGACCTATGTGCGGATGTCTACGTTTGTAACGAGTTAGAAAGATATCATATTAAAAATTGTGACACGATTCACCGAATTATTATTGTTCAGTAACGTTGTTAACAAATATATGTCATTGTCTCGAACATTATGCTGTTAATCGTTATTTCATCTATTATATATAGATTAAATAACGAATTCCAGAGAAAAGAATGTATATCAAACATTGTCTCAGATATATTAATGATACAACTAGAACGTGGATTTTCCGATCACAAAGCTACTCATTCGAATAAGAAATACAGATTTCGTTATGAAGCTAGTGCTTGCATTGCATAACTTATTCCAGAAGAATGATTTTCGTATCTCAAATTCACACCAAACATTTTTTTAGCTCCAGTGTTCTTGTTGCTATTGCTGCTGATGATGTTTTTTTTAATCCCGGGCATTTCCCTGCAGCGTATCTTTGTGTTCTCTCTAATAACTGGGTTACCGATAGTTTACATGGTCCTGCCCACAATTCACTCCCATACAACCGGAAGGAAAGTTATATTATAATCCGTACACCGATCAATGGATTCATGCCGTTCTGGTGTATGCCAATATCAATAAGGCTGTTAATTGTTTTACGTCCCTTTCCACATGAACTGACGTTATCCGTATCAGGTTTAAGGTTAGAACGTTAGAATATAGTGTTATTCCTGTGTACACGTCTAATGTTCCCCGTGTGATTGATGTATTTCCTAAAAACAAAAAAACTAAGTCTCTGGTTCCGTGCTCACCAAGTTTTTCAGGAGATACCCGGATGAAACAATTCAGGTGGTCTGGATTTATCCTACAATGCACATATATCGGAATTTCCTGTCAAACACCATCATGTCAGTCACGATAGTACCTGGCCTCTTAAACCGGTCAGACTGATAACGTGAAAAAGCTATATAGAGACGTTTGAAGACCTCCTTTTGAAGCAAAGACACGCCCACCATCCACCCTTTGGTGTATTTCTAATATTGAATCATAAAGTCGTCTGTATAGGTATACACTCATTTGCATAAAAAATGCTGCTTCACTTAAAATTCAATGCACCTAATAAATTCAACATATCGAGAGGTAATCATGTTTGAAATAACAAACTACGTAGCAATATTTTCACGAAAACCTGAAGTATGGTGAGATTTTGAAGCTATTGGGTTTTGGTGTGTAGCGGATCTGTTTTACATACGTTCAGTATACGTTACCTATCCTATGATACACAATGATATAATGAAAAAATAATTCGATACAATTAGTTAAACGGAGGTGAAGACCGAATTTTTATTTCACAATTTACAAAATGTAATACTCGACATTAGTGCAGTGTCTGATTTAGGTTGCTATTCGTAAATGAATGTTTTTTGAAATGAATAGATTTGAAACACCGCGTTTAAGATTTTTTCAATTGTATATATAGAACACAAAAGCGAGATAAAAATACGTCTTCAAAACGAAGCCAAGCGTGATTATTTTTGGTTGGTTCGTTTTGTTTCGCAATGTCTGAAGATCACATCGATCTTGATGTCCTGAGGAGTACGGTGAGGCTGCATGTGTCCGGTCCGAGGAGGAATACTGTCACCCGCTTTGAAATCGTGAAGGCGTTGCTGGATGGTGGCGTCCCTGGGAAGGACATGGCATCAGTTTTCCGGTGCGAGGCTCCGAACACATGGTTTGCGACGCTTTCCAATATTGATCTTGTGGACAGAACAGTAGCTGCCGGACCCATTTCCTGTGAGCAATTCGTGCTACACCCTGAGCCTTGTGACCAGCGGCGTCTAACTATTAGGGTCCAGTGGCTTCCCTCGTGGATTGCTGATAATGCCATTGCCAGTTACTTTGAGGGCTATGGAAAGGTCATTAATGTGCACCGAGAGGAGACTGACATTAGTGGTGTGACTCTAGAGACTGGCACACGAGTGATAACTATGGTTATTCGGGAGGGTGATCAGGATGATATTCCTCACAGGATACGGATTTTTGGGAAGACAGCCCTAATCATGGTTCCAGGAAGGCCACCGATATGCTTGCGCTGCCAGCAGGTCGGCCATGTTCGGTCTAAGTGTCCGGGGAGACCGGTGGAGACAACAAAGCTCACATATGCTGCTAAGGTGGCACGTCCTTTGGTCCCGTCGACGGCGACTGCTGAACCGATCGTTCTACCGACGCAGGACGAGAAAGGGCCGACGCCGCCTAACCAGGAGGAAACCGCGAGCCCCTCGCCCGGAGGGAGTGGTGTCTCCGACAGTGGGAAACGTAATAGCCCCGAGATTGACGAGGAAGGATTTCAGCGAACGAAGAGGGGAAGGCACTCCAACAGGTCACCTGAGGTGCTATCCAATGGAGATCTTGTTCCTGGGCAGCGTTTTAGGTCTGTCTACATGGATATGAGTGAAGGTGACGATAGTGACAAGGACTCAGATGACCGTCTAGTGATCGATGAAGATGAGGCGGAATCGATTCAGTGAGTGCTTTTCCGTTAACGAAACTTTTATAATCCTATTGACAATGGCGGCGGTACAGAGAAGCTTATTTGACCTTGGCGAGTCCCTGGACTTTGTTATTCTCACCTATAAGGTGTTGCCCGTAATTATAATTTGTTTTAGTAGTGTTGACATGGCTTTTGGTAAACGTTGTAATTATAGCCGATTTATTTTTAGTAATCATACGTACGAGTTAATGTGGGTCCCCCATGATATTAATTTCAATAAAGATTTATTTCGTTTTTATATACTACAACAGCAGTCTGGCTGCTCCATGTATTGTCATCTTAACCCCAGTTTGAACTTTTTCTTTTGCTATATAACTTCTACCATTCTAGTTTACCTGTTTTCTCTTTGCCATGCATTGTTAGCTTACATATCTGTTTATATTACTTTTACGTTTTATATACTTTATTTATTCTGTTCCTCAGTTTGTTCTTCTATTTACATATTCAGTGTGTGTTATAACGATTTGTACTTTTTGCTGTATATAGATTTGTTCATTTTGTTTTGTATTACATGTATGTGTTATTACTTATCACTGCCATCTTTTCAGAATAGTTCATTGTGTTACGTATTTCACAATGTTGTGAGTAGCTTTGTTGGTTGGCACAGTACAACTAGCTTTTTTATGTCAGTATTGTCCACGTTGGTTTCGGCGAATCCCATATTCTTAAACTTCTTTATTCTTACATGTGCTCGTACTCGTAGTTTATCTTTGGAATTTTCTCGCATATTGTTTCTTGTAGTATTTTTGCAACCTATTATACTTTTTTATGTTTCGAAATGAAGCTGACAATCCATAAACTGGTTCGGTGGGTTCTGGTCGAATGCATTGAGTGTTGTTTACCTGTGTCCCTGTTCGATGGTCACGAGTTCGCTTACCTGTGCGCGTGCGAGGTTGATTTTACCTGTAGGTGTATAACAGGTAACGCGTCGATATTCGTAGTTCGTATCATAGCTCATATAATAGTATACTTCTCGCGTTTGTCTGTTTATCTCATGTTTTATCCACGGTGTTTGCCGGCCTCTGCATTTATCTCTGTCGTTTTTGCCGTCATGTTTTTATTTCCGTACCCTTTATGTAATTGTCTGAGATATAAAATAAGATGGTTAATAAAACAAATAATACAATAAATATTATATCTTGGAATTGTAATGGCTTTTTATCTCGGTCTAAACAGTACGAGTTAAGTGATTTTGTACATAATCATCATATTGATATTGTAATGTTACAGGAGACCCATGTTTCTAACTTGGCTGTTGGTACTAAGATTGAAAGATTTTTAAAGTGTAAGGCTTTATGGAATTTTGGTACCTATAATAGTAGAGGTACAGCTGTCTTGTTTTTTATTGATATTGGTTTACAAAAGTTTGAGTTTGACGAAGATGGTAGAGTGATGTTTGTTGATTTCAAATATTTTGACAGCGAGTATAGGGTTATTAATATATATGCTCCTAATGATGAAGCGGAACGTAGATTGTTTTTTGATGATATAATACCCCATTTTTCGTGTCTGAGACCTGTAATTTTTGCTGGTGATTTTAACTGTATTGAGAATATCGCTCTTGATAAGATTGGTGGGAATCCGAAACGCGGTTTAGGTGGTATTAATTCAATCAAAAGCATTTGTCGTGATTTTAAACTATTTGATACTTTTCGGTCACTGAACCCAAAATCTGTAGCTACTACATGGCATGGTAATGGGGTGTCTTGTAGACTAGATCGTTTTTATGTGTCTTTTATGTTGAAAGAATATCTCATACAGAATACCGTTTTTCCATCCGGTGGGTCTGATCATGATTTTGTGCTTTTAAAATGTAGATTGTTTTCTGAGGCTAAGTTCGGCCCTTTTTACTGGAAACTTAACAATAGTGTTTTGAATGATAGGGCATTTCAAATTTGTTTTAGAAAGTTTTGGCTCGATTTGTCTAATAAAGACACTGTTTCTTTGAATAACTGGGACAATTGCAAGTCTGTTATCAAATATTTTATCATGGAATATTGTAAGAAGAAAGCAAGGGTAAGGCACAGTGTTTTAAAATCCCTGCAATGTAAATATAACATCTTATTAAACTCAGAGAGACAATCACCTGGTTGTTTTATTGACCAAGTTTTTGCTATTAAAAACAAATATCTGATTTTCATTATGATAGTTTTCGCAGTTCGATGATAAGGTCGAGAGCCAATTTTTTAGATTTTTCTGAGAAACCGTCTCGCTATTTTTTCAAAATGGAGAATGATAGAGGTAAAAGAAAGTTTATTGAGAAAGTTGATATAACTGATTCATCCTCTGTTTCAGATTCCAAAGGTATTTTATCAGCTTTCCGGGATTTTTATTCCAATCTTTTCACAGAAGAACCAATTGATTTTAAATTAGCTGATTCGTTATGTAAAGACCTTCCCAGTTTATCTAGTTTTGATAATATTATGTGTGAAGGGCCGATAGGGAAAGATGAGGTATTAGCAGCTCTTAAGCATATGAAAAATAATAAATCTCCAGGTTCTGATGGTTTAACTAAAGAATTTTATGTTATGTTTTTTGATATTTTTGGAGATCAATTAGTGTCTTTATATAATGAGATATTCAAAAAGGGGGAGTTATGTTCCTCCCAGAAAATGTCTTTTATTTCTTTGTTGTGTAAGGATCCAAGAAATTCTTCTAATATGAAATATTGGAGACCTATTTCTCTTTTGAATATCGATTATAAAATTCTGTCTAAAGTCATAACTAATAGGTTAAGTAAAGTGATTGGCAAACTTGTTGGCATTGACCAAACATGTTCTATAAAGGGGAGGTCCATTTTTGAGAATTGTCATTTATTGCGTAATATTGTAGATTATGTAAATCAAAAAGATTTAAAGTGTTCTTTTATATCGTTAGATCAAGAGAAGGCCTTTGACAGAGTAAATTACCAATTTTTATTTAAAGTACTAAAAGCCTTCAATTTTGGCCCCGATTTTATCAAATGGGTTGGTATCTTATACAAGGATGTTTTTTCTTCTGTAATTGTTAATGGTTTTATTTCTGACCCCTTTCCCATCACTCGTGGTGTAAGGCAAGGCTGTAGTTTATCTCCCCTGTTATACGTTTTGGTTTTGGAACCCTTTGCTAAAAAGATTCGTGATGACCCTGAAATTATAGGTGTAAAGATTCCGGGTTCCACACAATCAGCAAAACTTTCCCTATATGCAGATGACAGTACCGGTATCTGCTGCAGCGATTTATCTATTCAAAAATTGTTATACTGGTGTGATTTGTACGGCAAAGCGTCAGGGGCTAAATTAAATAGGCAGAAAACTAAGGGTATTTGGCTGGGGAAATGGAAATCCCGTTCCGATCATCCTTTTGGTATAACATGGGTAGAAAAGCATAAAATTTGTGGAGTTTGGGTTGGTAATGGTATTTCCCCTGACGATATTTGGCAGCCGGTTTTCAAAAAATTCTCTAGAACCTTAGATTTATGGAAAATGCGCAAATTATCTTTGATGCAAAAATCTATTATTATAAAGGTCCTTGCATGCAGCAGGATCTGGTATACAGGTACTGTTTTCATAATGCCTCAGCATTATTTGGAACTTCTCCAGAGAACTCTGTTTCGATTCCTTTGGAATTCAAAATGGGAGCCACTTGCGCGCTCCTCGGCCTACGCCTCTCCCACCAGTGGTGGTCTTGCTATTGTTAATATCAAGGTCAAATTACACTCATTTTATCTGAAACATTGTCAGAACTTTATCTATAATGCTTCCGATGCAAAATGGAGAGGGTTTACAATGTATTGGCTTTCTTTGCAGTTTCGTGATTTTCTCAAATTTGTTAATAATAACTCTCCTCACAGTGATTGTTGCCCGGCATTTTATTCTACTGTATATAAAGTATTTAAGAAATATCGTGATCATTTCTCCGACTCTAATTTTGAGTCCTTTACTACCAAGTGTTTTTACACCTCTTTATTGTCTAAAATTATTAAGCCACCTCGTGTCCTGAAAGTCTTTCCTACAGTGGATTTTGTGCCGGTATTTCGTAATGTTTCAAATAAGTTTTTAGATACCCGTGCCCGGGATGTCGTTTTCAAAATAGTTCATGACATACTACCAGTCAATTTTCGAATGTATAAGTTTGGGATTGATCCCTCAAAATATTGTATATTTTGTGATGGCTTTGAAACTATATCACATTTGTTCTATGAGTGTTATTTCATTCAGTCTCTTTTAAATTTAGTGAACTCTTGGATACACCAAATCTCAGACAAGAAGGTCCCTACTGATTCGGCACTGTGGCGTTTTCATGCTCCTGTCAATCTAACTCTGAAACTAAAATCTCTTATCTTGTATCTAGTTGCAGAATCTCTATCAACTATTTGGCAGATTCGTTGTTCCAAAAAAATTCACCAGAAATCTCCTACTCCCGATTCTCTTGTTTGTCATTTCCTAAATAATGTAGTATTGCGTATAAGATCCGATTTTGCCCGTTTCCCCAAAAATCTCTTTTCTGAGTACTGGTGTACCACACAAATCTTCTGTAATGTGAAAGAAGATGTTCTTATTATTAATCTCCCCTTGTAGATGTAGATAAAAAAACATGTGAAATTAGTTTTTAATGTTTTCGAACATTTCGGTAAATTAACGTACATTTCAGGTTCATTGTTTTAGTAGTCAATGCAATGATGTGTGCTTATATCGAATTTCTCATTTACATATTACAAATCTATGCATTCAATGCAATACTTTCTTTTCTTCTCAGATTTCATCCAGGTATAACCAGGAATGACATATATTCATTGTTACTTCAAATTTGCCGCTATACTGTGATGTTACCATCTTTTAATGTATTTGTAAATAAAATTTTTATGAAAAAGAAAAACTCACGGTAATAGTGTTCTACTTATACCTATTACTAATCGCCTATATAGATGTGGCCTTGGTATGTCCGTTACGGTCTGCTGTGTTTTATACACTCTAGGGGATTTTTGAAAGCGCTAGTTGACAGTGTCCTTTTTTAATAGTATTTTAATAATGAACGTCCATTATTTAAACTATATGATATGTGTGATTCCAACAAAGTCCGTCTTTTTAATACGTTTATTTAACGTTTAATTAACTGCTGTAAATTGTATACTGACTGTATGATGTAAGATCCCTAAGTGTGAATGTCAGGGTTATGTCAATGAGATTGATTAATACAGACATATTTAATACAACCTCGAGAAAATGGCCATCATGACAGGTATTTGTGTTCTCCTTACACACGTAGATTTCTCGGACAGTGGAAGGAAAGGTCAGTATAGACCCAGTTTCGAACAGAACGGGTTTTAAAACATTCGCTTGATTTAAACATATTTTATTGCAAATAAATAATTACAAGATAATTGGACACAAGTTATCACAACTTATCACAGTACTTTTCTACAAAAGACATCCTGAGTACAAGCAATAAATCCATAAGGCAATTAATGTAATTTCTAGTAAATGATATCTTCTATGGAATTGAAGAGAGAATGATCCGTTACAATAAATCAGCTAATTCAAATTATCATTAGAAAAAGTATTACCAGCCTCGGCAATGGGGATAGAGCGGTAGAGTGTCCGGTAGAGACCGAAGGGTCGCTGGTTCGAACCCCAGAGGGGGCAGGTGTTTTTCATTACTCCTTCCTATTACAGTTTACAGAATCTGTCAATATCTGACAGGAGAACTTAACTTACTATGAAATTGTGTTCGCCATCTTTAATATTTACAACCCAATTCCAGCAAAGGATTTGGACCTATGTGCGGATGTCTACGTTTGTAACGAGTTAGAAAGATATCGTATTAAAAATTGTGACACGATTCACCGAATTATTATTGTTCAGTAACGTTGTTAACAAATATATGCCATTGTCTCGAACATTATGCTGTTAATCGTTATTTCATCTATTATATATAGATTAAATAACGAATTCCAGAGAAAAGAATGTATATCAACCATTGTCTCAGATATATTAATGATACAACTAGAACGTGGATTTTCCGATCACAAAGCTACTCATTCGAATAAGAAATACAGATTGCGATACGAAGCTAGTGCTTGCATTGCATAACGTATTCCAGAAGAATAATTTTCGTATCTCAAATTCACACCAAACATTTTGTAGCTCCAGTGTTCTTGTTGCTATTGCTGGTGATGATGTTTTTTTTTAATCCCTGACATTTCCCTGCAGCGTATCTTTGTGTTCTCTCTAATAACTCGGTTACCGATAGTTTACTTGGTCCTGCCCACAATTCACTCCCATACAACCGGAAGGACAAGTTATATTATAATCCGTACACCGATCAATGGATTCATGCCGTTCTGGTGTATGCCAATATCAATAAGGCTATTAATTGTTTTACGTCCCTTTCCACATGAACTGACGATATCCGCATCAGGTTTAAGGTTAGAACGTTAGAATATAGTGTTATTCCTGTGTACACGTATGATGTTCCCCGTGTTATTAATGTATTTCCTAAAAACAAAAAACTAAGTCTCTGGTTCCGTGCTCACCAAGTTTTTCAGGAGATACCCGGATGAAACAATTCAGGTGGTCTGGATTTATCCTACAATGCATATATATCGGAATTTCCTGTCAAACATTAAACACCATCATGTGAGTCACGATAGTACCTGGCCTCTTAAATCGGTCAGACTGATAACGTGAAAAAGCTATATAGAGACGTTTGAAGACCTCCTTTTGAAGCAAAGACACGCCCACCATCCACCCTTTTGGTGTATTTCTAATATTGAATCATTAAGTCGTCTGTATAGGAATACACTCATTTGCATACATAATGCTGCTTCACTTAAAATTCAATGCACCTAATAAATTCAACATATCGAGAGGTATTCATGTTTGAAATAACAAACTACGTAGCAATATTTTCACGAAAAACTGAAGTATGGTGAGATTTTGAAGCTATTGGGTTTTGGTGTGTAGCGGATCTGTTTTACATACGTTCAGTATACGTTACCTATCCTATGATACACAATGATATAATGGAAAAATAATTCGATACAATTAGTTAAACGGAGGTGAAGACTGAATTTTTATTTCACAATTTACAAAATGTAATACTCGACATTAGTGCAGTGTCTGATTTAGGTTGCTATTCGTAAATGAGTGTTTTTTGAAATGAATAGATTTGAAACACCGCGTTTAAGATTTTTTCAATTGTATATATAGAACACAAAAGCGAGATAAAAATCACCAGTACTTTTTGAAATGAACGTATCCCTCTGTGGCTTTTCGATGTGATAACGCCGGCCCAGAGGCCCCGATAAAGATAAAGATAAGGTTCATTATTAAGGCCTATTAGACGTCAAAAACTGACAAACAAAATCATAGTTAATGTCTCTCATTAGCACATCTGGGCAACATCCGGTTGCAAAAATTTATGTAATATTTAACCGACTCAAAATTTCACCACCCATTAGTATATTCCATCTAGTGGACTTTGGCTTTATAGTGATTTTATACAATTGTATATATAGATGTGGCCGTGGTAGATCCGTTACGTCTTCAAAACACACAGAAGCAAACCTTCAATATTTGATAACTAGAAAGTTGGAAATGTTAAGTCCCAATGGTCCCCGAAGAACAAGACGGGATATAGTTCTACTTACTACCTATCAAATAGGTAACGTTAAGGCACATCGCCTTTTTAGATGTGGCCGTGGTATGTCCGTTACGTGCCTGTGTTTTATACACTATACGGGTGTTCTAATTTTTGCCTATATAGAAGCGCTAGTTTTTGACGCTAGTTGTCCTTTTTTAATAGTATTTTAATAATGAACGTCCATTATTTAAACTATATGATATGTGTGATTCCAACAAAGTCCGTCTTTTTAATACGTTTATTTAACGTTTAATTAACTGCTGTAAATTGTATACTGTCTGTATGATGTAAGATCCCTAAGTGTGAATGTCAGGGTTATGTCAATGAGATTGATTAATACAGACATATTTAATACAACCTCGAGAAAATGGCCATCATGACAGGTATTTGTGTTCTCCTTACACACGTAGATTTCTCGGACAGTGGAAGGAAAGGTCAGTATAGACCCAGTTTCGAACAGAACGGGTTTAAAACATTCGCTTGATTTAAACATGTTTTATTGCAAATAAATAATTTCAAGATAATTGGACACAAGTTATCACAACTTATCACAGTACTTTTCTACAAAAGACATCCTGAGTACAAGCAATAAATCCATAAGGCAATTAATGTAATTTCTAGTAAATGATATCTTCTATGGAATTGAAGAGAGAATGATCCGTTACAATAAATCAGCTAATTCAAATTATCATTAGAAAAAGTATTACCAGCCTCGGCACTGGGGATAGAGCGGTAGAGTGTCCGGTAGAGACCGAAGGGTCGCTGGTTCGAACCCCAGCAGGGGCAGGTGTTTTTCATTACTCCTTCCTATTACATTTTTACGGCACAGTTTACAAATTACAGAATCTGTTACTATCTGACAGAAGAACTTAACTTACTATGAAATTGTGTTCGCCATCTTTAATATTTACAACCCAATTCCAACAAAGGATTTGGACCTATGTGCGGATGTCTACGTTTGTAACGAGTTAGAAAGATATCATATTAAAAATTGTGACACGATTCACCGAATTATTATTGTTCAGTAACGATGTTAACAAATATATGTCATTGTCTCGAACATTATGCTGTTATTCGTTATTTCATCTATTATATATAGATTAAATAACGAATTCCAGAGAAAAGAATGTATATCAACCATTGTCTCAGATATATTAATGATACAACTAGAACGTGTATTTTCCGATCACAAAGCTACTCATTCGAATAAGAAATACAGATTGCGATACGAAGCTAGTGCTTTCATTGCATATGTATTCCAGAAGAATAATTTTCGTATCTCAAATTCACACCAAACATTTTGCTGCTCCAGTGTTCTTGTTGCTATTGCTGATGATGATGTTTTTTTTTAATCCATGGCATTTCCCTGCAGCGTATCTTTGTGTTCTCTCTAATAACTCGGTTACCGATAGTTTACTTGGTCCTGCCCACAATTCACCCCGATACAACCGAACGGACAAGTTATTTTATAATCCGTACTCCGATCAATGGATTCATGCCGTTCTGGTGTATGCCAATATCAATAAGGCTGTTAATTGTTTTACGTCCCTTTCCACATGAACTGACGATATCCGCATCAGGTTTTAGGTTAGAACGTTAGAATATAGTGTTATTCCTGTGTACACGTATGATGTTCCCCGTGTTATTGATGTATTTCCTAAAAACAAAAAACTAAGTCTCTGGTTCCGTGCTCACCAAGTTTTTCAGGAGATACCCGGATGAAACAATTCAGGTGGTCTGGATTTATCCTACAATGCATATATATCGGAATTTCCTGTCAAACATTAAACACCATCATGTGAGTCACGATAGTACCTGGCCTCTAAAACCGGTCAGACTGATAACGTGAAAAAGCTATATAGAGACGTTTGAAGACCTCCTTTTGAAGCAAAGACACGCCCACCATCCACCCTTTGGTGTATTTCTAATATTGAATCATTAAGTCGTCTGTATAGGTATACACTCATTTGCATACATAATGCTGCTTCACTTAAAATTCAATGCACCTAATAAATTCAACATATCGAGAGGTAATCATGTTTGAAATAACAAACTACGTAGCAATATTTTCACGAAAAACTGAAGTATGGTGAGATTTTGAAGCTATTGGGTTTTGGTGTGTAGCGGATCTGTTTTACATACGTTCAGTATACGTTACCTATCCTATGATACACAATGATATAATGAAAAAATAATTCGATACAATTAGTTAAACGGAGGTGAAGACTGAATTTTTATTTCACAATTTACAAAATGTAATACTCGACATTAGTGCAGTGTCTGATCTACGTTGCTATTCGTAAATGAGTGTTTTTTTGAAATGAATAGATTTGAAACACCGCGTTTAAGATTTTTTCAATTGTATATATAGAACACAAAAGCGAGATAAAAATACGTCTTCAAAAAGAAGCCTATTGTGACTTTCCTGGCAAGTCTGGATTGTCATGTGAACAAAATTCACGGTAATAGTGTTCTACTTATACCTTTTACTAATCGCCTATATAGATGTGGCCGTGGTATGTCCGTTACGGTCTGCTGTGTTTTATACACTCTAGGGGATTTTTGAAAGCGCTAGTTGACAGTGTCCTATTTTAATGGTATTTAATAATGAACGTCCATTATTTAAACTATATGATATGTGTGATTCCAACAAAGTCCGTCGTTTTAATACGTTTATTTAACGTTTAATTAACTGCTGTAAATTGTATACTGTCTGTATGATGTAAGATCAGTAAGTGTGAACGTCAGGGTTATGTCATTGAGATTGATTAATACAGACATATTTAATACAACCGCTAGAAATTGGCCATCATGACAGGTATTTGTGTTCTCCTTACACACGTAGATTTCTCGGACAGTGGAAGGAAAGGTCAGTATAGACCCAGTTTCGAACAGAACGGGTTTAAAACATTCGCTTGATTTAAACATATTTTATTGCAAATAAGTAATTACAAGATAATTGGACACAAGTTATCACAACTTATCACAGTACTTTTCTACAAAAGACATCCTGAGTACAAGCAATAAATCCATAAGGCAATTAATGTAATTTCTAGTAAATGATATCTTCTATGGAATTGAAGAGAGAATGATCCGTTACAATAAATCAGCTAATTCAAATTATCATTAGAAAAAGTATTACCAGCCTCGGCACTGGGGATAGAGCGGTAGAGTGTCCGGTAGAGACCGAAGGGTCGCTGGTTCGAACCCCAGCAGGGGCAGGTGTTTTTCATTACTCCTTCCTATTACATTTTTACGGCACAGTTTACAAATTACAGAATCTGTTACTATCTGACAGAAGAACTTAACTTACTATGAAATTGTGTTCGCCATCTTTAATATTTACAACCCAATTCCAACAAAGGATTTGGACCTATGTGCGGATGTCTACGTTTGTAACGAGTTAGAAAGATATCGTATTAAAAATTGTGACACGATTCACCGAATTATTATTGTTCAGTAACGATGTTAACAAATATATGCCATTGTCTCGAACATTATGCTGTTAATCGTTATTTCATCTTTTATATATAGATTAAATAACGAATTCCAGAGAAAAGAATGTATATCAAACATTGTCTCAGATATATTAATGATACAACTAGAACGTGGATTTTCCGATCACAAAGCTACTCATTCGAATAAGAAATACAGATTGCGATACGAAGCTAGTGCTTGCATTGCATAACGTATTCCAGAAGAATAATTTTCGTATCTCAAATTGACACCAAACATTTTGTAGCTCCAGTGTTCTTGTTGCTATTGCTGATGATGATGTTTTTTTTAATCCCTGACATTTCCCTGCAGCGTATCTTTGTGTTCTCTCTAATAACTCGGTTACCGATAGTTTACTTGGTCCTGCCCACAATTCACTCCCATACAACCGGGTCACTCCCATACAACCGGGAGGACAAGTTATATTATAATCCGTACACCGATCAATGGATTCATGCCGTTCTGGTGTATGCCAATATCAATAAGGCTGTTAATTGTTTTACGTCCCTTTCCACATGAACTGACGATATCCGCATCAGGTTTTAGGTTAGAACGTTAGAATATAGTGTTATTCCTGTGTACACGTATGATGTTCCCCGTGTTATTAATGTATTTCCTAAAAACAAAAAACTAAGTCTCTGGTTCCGTGCTCACCAAGTTTTTCAGGAGATACCCGGATGAAACAATTCAGGTGGTCTGGATTTATCCTACAATGCACATATATCGGAATTTCCTGTCAAACATTAAACACCATCATGTGAGTCACGATAGTACCTGGCCTCTTAAATCGGTCAGACTGATAACGTGAAAAAGCTATATAGAGACGTTTGAAGACCTCCTTTTGAAGCAAAGACACGCCCACCATCCACCCTTTGGTGTATTTCTAATACATTTCTCGATGTGTCAATCATCCGCAAATTTAAACCTAGCCTTTCTAGTCCTCGTTGATTACTTTTATAACATATAGTTCCTGGCCATACATAGAGAGTTGTCGAATTTGGCCTGACGAATACAAAAGCGAGATGTAAACACATCGCCAAAAAGAAGCCAAGTGTGACTTTCCTGGGAAGTCTGGGTTGTCACATTAACAAAGCTCACTGATAGCCGTTACGGTCTGCTGTGTTTTATACGGTGTGTTCCCTGAACGCCAACATTTCTAAAACAATAGGTTCAGAGATCAAAGGGACAGCAATTATAGTCTGTATCATTATATACATCTTGTTTTACCTGAGATTTTTACCTGTGTTTTACCTGTAAAACTTCTATAGTCTAGTATAACAAGTATAGAATATATATAGTATATAGACAAGTCTTAGATACATTTCATTACTTTTATTATTATTATTATTATTATTATTATTATTATCATCATTATTATTATTATTTATTTTTACATATATATTTATATAAACTGACATAATTTTACTCCATTTATTTTACACAAGCACTATTTTCATACTATATATAAGTATGAAGCACTAGTTTCATACTTATATATTTTGTACAAACAATGTATAAACTTACATAATTTTACAAATATTTACATTCACACATGATTTTTTTACGTACCTATTTTATGGCTTTTATTTGAAATAAATGAAGTTTCAAGTACTTGTAGCTATGAATACTCTCTCAGTAATATACAAATATACTAATATTTCAATTTACATTCACACATTATTTTTTCACACAAACACTACTTTTATACATACATATTTCATATATGTTTATCGGTAATACACAATTAGTTACAATCACTGTTCATAAAACTATCCAAGATGCAGTAACTCTGATGCAGCGTCGGCGTAGGTCATGATGTCGATTATGTTGTTCTCGTATCTGGTCTTCAATGTGGTAAGGCGGTTGTCGATGTTCTGGTATTTCCTGGATCGGGGTCTTTGGGTTCCTCCTGCTTGGCGTTGTAGTCTGATGTCGTTGGCTGTTTGGATGTCCTTGAAAATCTGGATGATGGCATAGATATTTGGGTGGGCGTGTTGTACCATTCTCTTCAGCTTCCCATTCCAGGCCTCTAAGTGGTTGGTGGTGCGGGGTCCTTCTGTCTCTTAGTGATTCCAAATTGTACGGTCTCCATCTATCCACTGGTCCACGACGTAGTCTGTAAAGGGTGTCACATCTGCTGGTTGGTCGGCGTCCTCAATGTCCTCTAATGCGTTGAACCACACATCCTCTATCTTCTGTCGGGGAACTAGGGGCAACACTGCTGCACGGCGAACAAGTCTCCTGATGTCGTCGTTGTCTCGGTAAGGAAGTTGTAGTCCGGTAGTCTGTGCCTTTCTCCATATACACTGGGTAAAGTGGAAGAAGCAGCCCTTGATTTCGGTTCCAGGAAAGACGGTGCGGATGGCATTGTGGACGGCTGTCTCAAAGTCGACGAAGACGGTAGCTGGTGTCATTGGTAGGTGGAGGTCTGCCATAGCTGTCTTTAGTAACGTGAAGAATCTTGTGTAGATCGTCTGACTTTTTCCGGGTAAGAGGGCGTAGATTACTGGGAACATGGATCCGTCAATCTCGATGTGGATGCTGTATATTTGGTGGAAAAGGCTTGGGCAAGTGTAGAAGGTCCCGTCGCAGAAAATCCTGTCGGCAGTTGCTAGGTTGGTCAGGTTGTCTGTGGTCGCAAAGGCTAGGATCCGGGATATGTCTCCATCATCAATGAAAAGGAAGCTGTCTCCGGTAGCAGTTTCGGTCCATCTCCCCTCCAGCTGTATCTCGTGCGTCGTTGCTGCTTGGGCGGCAGCATCCCACCCGGTGTCACGTAGGCTGTTGAGTTCCTCTTGGTAAATGCTTGGGATGGGTCTGACCTCTTTCTGGCAACGGGTAGTGATGCTGGACATAATCTCTCTGGCAACGACGGTGGCGTGGTCTCCTGTGTGGGTGTGTTGATGTTGTCCATGTCTTACGATGATGTTGTTCCTGGTAGCGATAGTAGCTGGGCAGTTGGCGATGGTGCATCTCCAGTAAGTCCTTAAAAAAGAAAAAATATAATAATGAGTACATTTTTGTAATCATTATTTCGATACAAGTTATAAACTATTATGATATTATACATATTTTCATTACCTTTCCCCTCGAGAAAATTTTACTCTATAAATATAGCCTTGATAAGTCAAGTTTTGACCTCCTACTCTGTTTCTAACAAATCTAAAATCCAACTGAGCATTAGCCATTTGAATAGTAGCAGAAGAAAATGAGTTGTGATGTAAAGCAGGATATTTCCGAACATTTATACAATTTTGTGTCAGCTTGGATACTCACCTCTATCTGCCAAGCAGGAATAGCTTGCCATAATTAATAGTTTTTGTCGCTGCATTTCAATTAGATGAGGCATATGGTTAATTGTAATAGTGTTCACATCTTTGGATAACAGTTCACATTAATACTATGTGATTAACAATCATTTAATTATTTTAAATAATGTATATAATGATATTGTAATTTAAACAGATTTTAAAAAATCCAATAAATATCACGGAGGCAAACAACACTTTCCTATATAATCTTTATTTCTATATAATTTTTAGTTTTCATTAATATTTTGTTAATTTTGAAAAAAATCTACATATACATATATATAGCAAATTTTTATTTATTTATTACTATCTAAAATGGGTACCTGTACAGGTAGAATACAGGTAAAAAAAACTCAGGTAACTTAGCCTTACTTCAAGGAAATAGACTATAATTGCCCTGGACACTTTGTTGTTTTAAAATGTTGGCGTTCAGGGAATCAGTCTTTTATACACTCTAGGGGATTTTTGAAAGCGCTAGTTGATAGTGTCCTTTTTTAATGGTTTTTAATAATGAACGTCCGTTATTTTCTTTGCTTGAAGATAAACTATATATGTGCGATTCCAACAACGTCCGTCTTTTTAATACGTTTATTTAACGTTTAATTAACTGCTGTAAATTGTATACCGTCTGTATGATCTAAGATCCCTAAGTGTGAATGTCAGGGTTATGCCATTGAGAATGATTGACATAGACATATTTAATACAACCGCTAGAAATTGGCCATCATGACAGGTATTTGTATTCTCCTTACACACGTAGATTTTTCGGACAGTGGAAGGAAAGGTCAGTATAGACCCAGTTTCGAACAGAACGGGTTTAAAACATTCGCTTGATTTAAACATATTTTATTGCAAATAAATAATTACAAGATAATTGGACACAAGTTATCACAACTTATCACAGTACTTTTCTACAAAAGACATCCTGAGTACAAGCAATAAATCCATAAGGCAATTAATGTAATTTCTAGTAAATGATATCTTCTATGGAATTGAAGAGAGAATGATCCGTTACAATAAATCAGCTAATTCAAATTATCATTAGAAAAAGTATTACCAGCCTCGGCAATGGGGATAGAGCGGTAGAGTGTCCGTTAGAGACCGAAGGGTCGCTGGTTCGAACCCCGGCGGGGGCAGGTGTTTTTCATTACTCCTTCCTATTACAGTTTACAGAATCTGTCACTATCTGACAGAAGAACTTAACTTACTATGAAATTGTGTTCGCCATCTTTAATATTTACAACCCAATTCCAACAAAGGATTTGGACCTATGTGCGGATGTCTACGTTTGTAACGAGTTAGAAAGATATCGTATTAAAAATTGTGACACGATTCACCGAATTATTATTGTTCAGTAACGATGTTAACAAATATATGCCATTGTCTCGAACATTATGCTGTTAATCGTTATTTCATCTTTTATATATAGATTAAATAACGAATTCCAGAGAAAAGAATGTATATCAAACATTGTCTCAGATATATTAATGATACAACTAGAACGTGGATTTTCCGATCACAAAGCTACTCATTCGAATAAGAAATACAGATTGCGATACGAAGCTAGTGCTTGCATTGCATAACGTATTCCAGAAGAATAATTTTCCTATCTCAAATTCACACCAAACATTTTGTAGCTCCAGTGTTCTTGTTGCTATTGCTGATGATGATGTTTTTTTTAATCCATGGCATTTCCCTGCAGCGTATCTTTGTGTTCTCTCTAATAACTCAGTTACCGATAGTTTACTTGGTCCTGCCCACAATTCACTCCCATACAACCGAACGGACAAGTTATTTTATAATCCGTACTCCGATCAATGGATTCATGCCGTTCTGGTGTATGCCAATATCAATAAGGCTGTTAATTGTTTTACGTCCCTTTCCACATGAACTGACGATATCCGCATCAGGTTTTAGGTTAGAACGTTAGAATATAGTGTTATTCCTGTGTACACGTATGATGTTCCCCGTGTTATTGATGTATTTCCTAAAAACAAAAAACTAAGTCTCTGGTTCCGTGCTCACCAAGTTTTTCAGGAGATACCCGGATGAAACAATTCAGGTGGTCTGGATTTATCCTACAATGCATATATATCGGAATTTCCTGTCAAACATTAAACACCATCATGTGAGTCACGATAGTACCTGGCCTCTAAAACCGGTCAGACTGATAACGTGAAAAAGCTATATAGAGACGTTTGAAGACCTCCTTTTGAAGCAAAGACACGCCCACCATCCACCCTTTGGTGTATTTCTAATATTGAATCATTAAGTCGTCTGTATAGGTATACACTCATTTGCATACATAATGCTGCTTCACTTAAAATTCAATGCACCTAATAAATTCAACATATCGAGAGGTAATCATGTTTGAAATAACAAACTACGTAGCAATATTTTCACGAAAAACTGAAGTATGGTGAGATTTTGAAGCTATTGGGTTTTGGTGTGTAGCGGATCTGTTTTACATACGTTCAGTATACGTTACCTATCCTATGATACACAATGATATAATGGAAAAATAATTCGATACAATGAGTTAAACGGAGGTGGAGACCGAATTTTTATTTCACAATTTACAAAATGTAATACTCGACATTAGTGCAGTGTCTGATTTAGGTTGCTATTCGTAAATGAGTGTTTTTTGAAATGAATAGATTTGAAACACCGCGTTTAAGATTTTTTCAATTGTATATATAGAACACAAAAGCGAGATAAAAATACGTCTTCAAAAAGAAGCCTATTGTGACTTTCCTGGCAAGTCTGGTTTGTCATGTGAACAAAACTCACGGTAATAGTGTTCTACTTATACCTATTACTAATCGCCTATATAGATGTGGCCGTGGTATGTCCGTTACGGTCTGCTGTGTTTTATACACTCTAGGGAATTTTTGGAAGCGCTAGTTGACAGTGTCCTTTTTTAATAGTATTTTAATAATGAACGTCCATTATTTAAACTATATGATATGTGTGATTCCAACAAAGTCCGTCTTTTTAATACGTTTATTTAACGTTTAATTAACTGCTGTAAATTGTATACTGTCTGTATGATGTAAGATCCCTAAGTGTGAATGTCAGGGTTATGTCAATGAGATTGATTAATACAGACATATTTAATACAACCTCGAGAAAATGGCCATCATGACAGGTATTTGTGTTCTCCTTACACACGTAGATTTCTCGGACAGTGGAAGGAAAGGTCAGTATAGACCCAGTTTCGAACAGAACGGGTTTAAAACATTCGCTTGATTTAAACATGTTTTATTGCAAATAAATAATTTCAAGATAATTGGACACAAGTTATCACAACTTATCACAGTACTTTTCTACAAAAGACATCCTGAGTACAAGCAATAAATCCATAAGGCAATTAATGTAATTTCTAGTAAATGATATCTTCTATGGAATTGAAGAGAGAATGATCCGTTACAATAAATCAGCTAATTCAAATTATCATTAGAAAAAAGTATTACCAGCCTCGGCACTGGGGATAGAGCGGTAGAGTGTCCGGTAGAGACCGAAGGGTCGCTGGTTCGAACCCCAGCAGGGGCAGGTGTTTTTCATTACTCCTTCCTATTACATTTTTACGGCACAGTTTACAAATTACAGAATCTGTTACTATCTGACAGAAGAACTTAACTTACTATGAAATTGTGTTCGCCATCTTTAATATTTACAACCCAATTCCAACAAAGGATTTGGACCTATGTGCGGATGTCTACGTTTGTAACGAGTTAGAAAGATATCATATTAAAAATTGTGACACGATTCACCGAATTATTATTGTTCAGTAACGATGTTAACAAATATATGTCATTGTCTCGAACATTATGCTGTTATTCGTTATTTCATCTATTATATATAGATTAAATAACGAATTCCAGAGAAAAGAATGTATATCAACCATTGTCTCAGATATATTAATGATACAACTAGAACGTGTATTTTCCGATCACAAAGCTACTCATTCGAATAAGAAATACAGATTGCGATACGAAGCTAGTGCTTTCATTGCATATGTATTCCAGAAGAATAATTTTCGTATCTCAAATTCACACCAAACATTTTGCTGCTCCAGTGTTCTTGTTGCTATTGCTGATGATGATGTTTTTTTTTAATCCATGGCATTTCCCTGCAGCGTATCTTTGTGTTCTCTCTAATAACTCGGTTACCGATAGTTTACTTGGTCCTGCCCACAATTCACCCCGATACAACCGAACGGACAAGTTATTTTATAATCCGTACTCCGATCAATGGATTCATGCCGTTCTGGTGTATGCCAATATCAATAAGGCTGTTAATTGTTTTACGTCCCTTTCCACATGAACTGACGATATCCGCATCAGGTTTTAGGTTAGAACGTTAGAATATAGTGTTATTCCTGTGTACACGTATGATGTTCCCCGTGTTATTGATGTATTTCCTAAAAACAAAAAACTAAGTCTCTGGTTCCGTGCTCACCAAGTTTTTCAGGAGATACCCGGATGAAACAATTCAGGTGGTCTGGATTTATCCTACAATGCATATATATCGGAATTTCCTGTCAAACATTAAACACCATCATGTGAGTCACGATAGTACCTGGCCTCTAAAACCGGTCAGACTGATAACGTGAAAAAGCTATATAGAGACGTTTGAAGACCTCCTTTTGAAGCAAAGACACGCCCACCATCCACCCTTTGGTGTATTTCTAATATTGAATCATTAAGTCGTCTGTATAGGTATACACTCATTTGCATACATAATGCTGCTTCACTTAAAATTCAATGCACCTAATAAATTCAACATATCGAGAGGTAATCATGTTTGAAATAACAAACTACGTAGCAATATTTTCACGAAAAACTGAAGTATGGTGAGATTTTGAAGCTATTGGGTTTTGGTGTGTAGCGGATCTGTTTTACATACGTTCAGTATACGTTACCTATCCTATGATACACAATGATATAATGAAAAAATAATTCGATACAATTAGTTAAACGGAGGTGAAGACTGAATTTTTATTTCACAATTTACAAAATGTAATACTCGACATTAGTGCAGTGTCTGATCTACGTTGCTATTCGTAAATGAGTGTTTTTTTGAAATGAATAGATTTGAAACACCGCGTTTAAGATTTTTTCAATTGTATATATAGAACACAAAAGCGAGATAAAAATACGTCTTCAAAAAGAAGCCTATTGTGACTTTCCTGGCAAGTCTGGATTGTCATGTGAACAAAATTCACGGTAATAGTGTTCTACTTATACCTTTTACTAATCGCCTATATAGATGTGGCCGTGGTATGTCCGTTACGGTCTGCTGTGTTTTATACACTCTAGGGGATTTTTGAAAGCGCTAGTTGACAGTGTCCTATTTTAATGGTATTTAATAATGAACGTCCATTATTTAAACTATATGATATGTGTGATTCCAACAAAGTCCGTCGTTTTAATACGTTTATTTAACGTTTAATTAACTGCTGTAAATTGTATACTGTCTGTATGATGTAAGATCAGTAAGTGTGAACGTCAGGGTTATGTCATTGAGATTGATTAATACAGACATATTTAATACAACCGCTAGAAATTGGCCATCATGACAGGTATTTGTGTTCTCCTTACACACGTAGATTTCTCGGACAGTGGAAGGAAAGGTCAGTATAGACCCAGTTTCGAACAGAACGGGTTTAAAACATTCGCTTGATTTAAACATATTTTATTGCAAATAAGTAATTACAAGATAATTGGACACAAGTTATCACAACTTATCACAGTACTTTTCTACAAAAGACATCCTGAGTACAAGCAATAAATCCATAAGGCAATTAATGTAATTTCTAGTAAATGATATCTTCTATGGAATTGAAGAGAGAATGATCCGTTACAATAAATCAGCTAATTCAAATTATCATTAGAAAAAGTATTACCAGCCTCGGCACTGGGGATAGAGCGGTAGAGTGTCCGGTAGAGACCGAAGGGTCGCTGGTTCGAACCCCAGCAGGGGCAGGTGTTTTTCATTACTCCTTCCTATTACATTTTTACGGCACAGTTTACAAATTACAGAATCTGTTACTATCTGACAGAAGAACTTAACTTACTATGAAATTGTGTTCGCCATCTTTAATATTTACAACCCAATTCCAACAAAGGATTTGGACCTATGTGCGGATGTCTACGTTTGTAACGAGTTAGAAAGATATCGTATTAAAAATTGTGACACGATTCACCGAATTATTATTGTTCAGTAACGATGTTAACAAATATATGCCATTGTCTCGAACATTATGCTGTTAATCGTTATTTCATCTATTATATATAGATTAAATAACGAATTCCAGAGAAAAGAATGTATATCAAACATTGTCTCAGATATATTAATGATACAACTAGAACGTGGATTTTCCGATCACAAAGCTACTCATTCGAATAAGAAATACAGATTGCGATACGAAGCTAGTGCTTGCATTGCATAACGTATTCCAGAAGAATAATTTTCGTATCTCAAATTGACACCAAACATTTTGTAGCTCCAGTGTTCTTGTTGCTATTGCTGATGATGATGTTTTTTTTAATCCCTGACATTTCCCTGCAGCGTATCTTTGTGTTCTCTCTAATAACTCGGTTACCGATAGTTTACTTGGTCCTGCCCACAATTCACTCCCATACAACCGGGTCACTCCCATACAACCGGGAGGACAAGTTATATTATAATCCGTACACCGATCAATGGATTCATGCCGTTCTGGTGTATGCCAATATCAATAAGGCTGTTAATTGTTTTACGTCCCTTTCCACATGAACTGACGATATCCGCATCAGGTTTTAGGTTAGAACGTTAGAATATAGTGTTATTCCTGTGTACACGTATGATGTTCCCCGTGTTATTAATGTATTTCCTAAAAACAAAAAACTAAGTCTCTGGTTCCGTGCTCACCAAGTTTTCAGGAGATACCCGGATGAAACAATTCAGGTGGTCTGGATTTATCCTACAATGCACATATATCGGAATTTCCTGTCAAACATTAAACACCATCATGTGAGTCACGATAGTACCTGGCCTCTTAAATCGGTCAGACTGATAACGTGAAAAAGCTATATAGAGACGTTTGAAGACCTCCTTTTGAAGCAAAGACACGCCCACCATCCACCCTTTGGTGTATTTCTAATACATTTCTCGATGTGTCAATCATCCGCAAATTTAAACCTAGCCTTTCTAGTCCTCGTTGATTACTTTTATAACATATAGTTCCTGGCCATACATAGAGAGTTGTCGAATTTGGCCTGACGAATACAAAAGCGAGATGTAAACACATCGCCAAAAAGAAGCCAAGTGTGACTTTCCTGGGAAGTCTGGGTTGTCACATTAACAAAGCTCACTGATAGCCGTTACGGTCTGCTGTGTTTTATACGGTGTGTTCCCTGAACGCCAACATTTCTAAAACAATAGGTTCAGAGATCAAAGGGACAGCAATTATAGTCTGTATCATTATATACATCTTGTTTTACCTGAGATTTTTACCTGTGTTTTACCTGTAAAACTTCTATAGTCTAGTATAACAAGTATAGAATATATATAGTATATAGACAAGTCTTAGATACATTTCATTACTTTTATTATTATTTTTATTATTATTATTATTATTATTATTTATTTTTACATATATATTTATATAAACTGACATAATTTTACTCCATTTATTTTACACAAGCACTATTTTCATACTATATATAAGTATGAAGCATTAGTAATATACAAATATATAATATTTCAATTTACATTCACACATTATTTTTTCACACAAACACTACTTTTATACATACATTTTCATATATTTACATTCACACATTAGTTTTTTCATAAAACTATCCTATTTTATGGCTTTTATTTGATGTAAATTATGTTTGTAACAGAGGTCATTTTTAGCTATGAATACTCTCTCAGTAATATACAAATATAGCTAAAGATTCTCAATTTACATTCACACATTTTATTTTCCCCCTTCACACAAACACTACTTTTATACATACATATTTCATATATGTTTACTCGAGTTTCCAGGGGTACAGCTACGCCGGTGGGGCATTAGTACTACAATCACTGTTCATAAAACATTTTTTATCTAAATGATGCAGTAACTCTGATGCAGCGTCGAGCGTAGGTCATGATGTCGATTATGTTGTTCTCGTATCTGGTCTTCAATGTGGTAAGGCGGTTGTCGATGTTCTGGTATTTCCTGGATCGGGGTCTTTGGGTTCCTCCTGCTTGGCGTTGTAGTCTTGTGATGTCGTTGGCTGTTTGGATGTCCTTGAAAATCTGGATGATGGCATAGATATTTGGGTGGGCGTGTTGTACCATTCTCTTCAGCTTCCCATTCCAGGCCTCTAAGTGGTTGGTGGTGCGGGGTCCTTCTGTCTCTTAGTGATTCCAAATTGTACGGTCTCCATCTATCCACTGGTCCACGACGTAGTCTGTAAAGGGTGTCACATCTGCTGGTTGGTCGGCGTCCTCAATGTCCTCTAATGCGTTGAACCACACATCCTCTATCTTCTGTCGGGAACTAGGGGCAACACTGCTGCACGGCGAACAAGTCTCCTGATGTCGTCGTTGTCTCGGTAAGGAAGTTGTAGTCCGGTAGTCTGTGCCTTTCTCCATATACACTGGGTAAAGTGGAAGAAGCAGCCCTTGATTTCGGTTCCAGGAAAGACGGTGCGGATGGCATTGTGGACGGCTGTCTCAAAGTCGACGAAGACGGTAGCTGGTGTCATTGGTAGGTGGAGGTCTGCCATAGCTGTCTTTAGTAACGTGAAGAATCTTGTGTAGATCGTCTGACTTTTTCCGGGTAAGAGGGCGTAGATTACTGGGAACATGGATCCGTCAATCTCGATGTGGATGCTGTATATTTGGTGGAAAAGGCTTGGGCAAGTGTAGAAGGTCCCGTCGCAGAAAATCCTGTCGGCAGTTGCTAGGTTGGTCAGGTTGTCTGTGGTCGCAAAGGCTAGGATCCGGGATATGTCTCCATCATCAATGAAAAGGAAGCTGTCTCCGGTAGCAGTTTCGGTCCATCTCCCCTCCAGCTGTATCTCGTGCGTCGTTGCTGCTTGGGCGGCAGCATCCCACCCGGTGTCACGTAGGCTGTTGAGTTCCTCTTGGTAAATGCTTGGGATGGGTCTGACCTCTTTCTGGCAACGGGTAGTGATGCTGGACATAATCTCTCTGGCAACGACGGTGGCGTGGTCTCCTGTGTGGGTGTGTTGATGTTGTCCATGTCTTACGATGATGTTGTTCCTGGTAGCGATAGTAGCTGGGCAGTTGGCGATGGTGCACCTCCAGTAAGTCCTTAAAAAAGAAAAAATATAATAATGAGTACATTTTTGTAATCATTATTTCGATACAAGTTATAAACTATTATGATATTATACATATTTTCATTACCTTTCCCCTCGAGAAAATTTTACTCTATAAATATAGCCTTGATAAGTCAAGTTTTGACCTCCTACTCTGTTTCTAACAAATCTAAAATCCAACTGAGCATTAGCCATTTGAATAGTAGCAGAAGAAAATGAGTTGTGATGTAAAGCAGGATATTTCCGAACATTTATACAATTTTGTGTCAGCTTGGATACTCACCTTTATCTGCCAAGCAGGAATAGCTTGCCATAATTAATAGTTTTTGTCGCTGCATTTCAATTAGATGAGGCATATGGTTAATTGTAATAGTGTTCACATCTTTGGATAACAGTTCACATTAATACTATGTGATTAACAATCATTTAATTATCTTTAATAATATATATAATGATATTGTAATTTAAATAGATTTTAAAAAATCCAATAAATATCACGGAGGCAAACAACACTTTTCTATATAATCTTTATTTCTATAATTTTGAATTTATTTTGTTAGTTTTCATATATATATTTTTATTTAATTTTGAAAAAAGAAAACAGGTCTACATATACTTATAATTGCCCTGGACACTTTGTTGTTTTAAAATGTTGGCGTTCAGGCAATCAGCCGTGTGAATATTTCTTTATACCCTGGAACACCGATGATGAAATCAATTACATGTCGACAAGTTGTAACATGATTCATATTTTAAAAAATATATAAAAATAAATAAAATAAAAAGGCTATTGTTACAGGGTCAGATTTTTATGCATATATATATTACATGACGCCTGCGTAAGTTCAGGTGGACCATTTGTCTCCGTTTATCTCAACATAGACAGGTGTACTTACAAGAGGAATGGGGTGTATGACACAGAGTTTGTAGGTACCTTGTCAATTATTTTACATATTGCGACCACTATGTATGGTAGGGCAAGTGATGCTCGTCCTTTACCGGCCGGTCACACAATGAAACTGACCGGAACATAAAAACTACCGTGAAATCGACGAGCCAATAAATAGACTAAACTGACCACTGACCACATGATACGATACTAGACTATACTCTAAGACGACATACAGTTATAAACGGAAACTAATAAATACGAATGAACAATTAGGAAGACAAAATAATTTACAATATATGACATACCAGGAACTACTTGTCTTTCAGGGGTGATCCATTCGGTTATCTCCCTTTACACGTGATATGTCGGCATTATACCAAACATAAACGTGAATATTACGGCTTTCCTTGAGTTCTTCGCATTAAAGTTCGTAAGAGTACACATTCCTATCAATTAACTGATACATTTGTATATTCTGCTTTTCAGTAGTTCAACGAAATTAAATTTGAATTAGCTTTAGCATCGTCTCTTCTGCTATTTTCGGAAACGTGTCGCCAATCAACTTCCTAACAAAACTGGCCGAATGCATGATCACAAACACTGTTTTCCTGTCAACAAAACTATTCAACTAGCCAATCAAGAAGCTCTATAACTATTTTTAGAAACGAGTTTTCCAACTTCATATACCACAAATAGTATTTCCGACCAATGAGAATAAAGTTGGTCTTTTCTTGCTAAAATTAGCAAAGGAGTTCTCCGATGCTCAGGAGAAATCTTACCCCTATTATTTGGCCCGGGTGAGATAACCTCATTACATGTGGTACGGTAGTCACGTTTGCAAAGACAACAAAGAAGAACATTAGATTTCATTTTAATGATTTAATAACAATAAAAATGTACAAAATATCACTGAAAAAACAAAAACAAAAAAACCTTTTTGGTTAACGTAGAAAGAATACTGAAGTCTTTGTAAATATAATTATTATACCATGGACGTTGAAATTTAAAAATAATGAAATCTTAAAATAGATCATAAAAAAGAATACAATAAGAATTAACAAAACATCACATTACATTATAATAAACAATTTGAAAATGTGGGCTTTTATATTTATTTAGAAAAAGTCGAAGCACTGTTGTGATTTATCACTTTGGTTATCTGTACTACAAAATAAGAACCATTCAATGTTTCATTTATTACTATACAATGACGACTTGTGTTACAGGCAACATACATGTCTGCCAAAAAAATCTCAAATCTGAATAGACATATAATTCAGTACATGGATATCAAATAATACAATTCAAAATATGGTTGCATATCATAAATACAAGCAAACATTTTTCCAGTACTGGAATATATATATTCAGTTTTACATATACAAATGTACACGCATTTCTGCTGGATTCTTAATGATTAATTTTAGTAGGATTGAAATATAAATGCACAGTATTACTACTTTTCTTTCATTCATCTACAGCACGTGCACATTTCTATTTCAAGGATTATAAATCTTAATACAATTTTCAGCACAAAATGATTCAAGTACCACATAAAGTTGTGTATTAATTTCAACTGCTATTACATCAACAGAATCAGACATAAGTCATAGAAAATAATTGACTAGAAAAAATGGAAATCTCCTTCCTGGAGTTGTAGAATATTAACTGCATGCCCTTATTGCACACATAATGTCTAAAACTAAAAATTTGACAGCAATTTTTGAAAATGTGTCCCATTGTTAGCTGCACAGAAAAGTTCAATGTCATTTCATGTTAGAAGTGGACATTTATCACTTCGATGACCATTTTGTTTAGAGACTACATTTCACCGTCCAGTTTTTGCCTCTTTTTGCTGACTCCAACATGAACATTCTATTTTGCTTTTCAAAAATTTGTCTGAGAGCAACATTTCCCTTGTAATTGGTTGCTCGAAAGTATTGTTTAGCAATATTGTCATTTGCCTTTTCAAGGCCTGGCTGGGTAAAACTGACCAAATTCCCATGCAGATGTATCAATTCCACTACATGATATCGCAATAAATGCATGTACGGAGTGACATCTTTACACTGGTAAGTGGTGGTGTAATTGGAAAACCCAAGATGTTTTCTTGCAAAATAGCTGGATCAGGAGAGCTAGATTTAAGCATACTATGTATAGTTTTAAATCCATTCCAGACATTTTGAATGTCACTTCTTCTTTCGGACTCGAATCCTAAATCTTCTATCACTAGTTCTTGTAATAAAACTTCTTTCTCAGGGCCTTGAAACTCTGTGTATTGCAGTTTTGAAGTATCTATGTTTACAGAAAACTGAAAAGTGATGCCCATTTGTGCCAAGATGTTTTCTAACCCAGCAATATGTTTAATTTTCCCTTTGTCAAGTCCACATTTGCATGTACATGAAGCACCAATATTGTCCAGTATTCTCAGTTCTGATACTAAAAGGGCAATCAGCTTATCCATAATTCTGAGAAACATGTGCAAGTTATCAATCACAACATCATGCAAAGGTATGCAATCAAACAGAGGTTTGTTTGTCATTGAAAATTGTATTTTGGAATTACCTACTCCAGTTTCATTATAATTTATCCTTGCACCATAATTTGCATCAGATAGAGACCATATCTTATCCATGTTGCCTCTCTTTTGCCTACTACACTTACAACAAATACAGTTGTAAGTAGCCTGGATAGAAGTTATGCCTGTTGATAACAGGAGAAATTTATAATCCCCTCCAAGAAATATTTTGATTTTAAAGGTGTTGTCACCAATACTCAGTTCAGCCCCCTGCAAATCACTGATTTCCTTTTTAAGGTCAGAAACAGCAACTGACAGTTCTTCATACCGTTCTTTAGTCTGAACTATAATAAGGGGATAATTTCCATGTGCTGATCCACACCTTTCCTCGTTCATTATTGTGAAAGTGAAATTTATAAAATTCAAATGCTTACCTACTCTAGTGCCATCCCCTGACACCTTTATGCTCATAACACCATTATTTTTAGGAAAATTCTTATCTCTATTTGTTAGCTCTGAAACTACAAGCTTCAATTGTTTACCGAGCGACTGCTGTACTCCAAGACCATCAGGTGTATCAAACAATTCAAATGTACTGTTGAAAGCTTATAGCTACGAGGTAAATGCTTAAACAACATGCTGATCTCATGGTACGCTTGTCTGCAAATATTATAAGAGTCTAATATGTAAAAAAGAGTATTGATCTGTGAGGCATCATCATCATCCTCATTATCCACTAGGAAAAGAGTTTCCTTTTTGCCATTTCTGACAACACCAACAGAAACAGGTTTACATCCTGAATTCTCTAATACAGACAAAGATTCCTTACAATATTCTACTTCTAGCTTTCTAACCTTTGACTGATGTGAAGGTGTACAGTTTTCAAATGTTTTTTCTTCTCCTGGAAAGTTTACATTCTGGCTTATTTTGTTCATTATTTTCCTTCGATATCGATAAAGTACTAGATGTGTTCAGTTTCTCCACAATTTTTTTTCATTTTCCTTTGTAAGCAAACTTTTCTTTAAGATTCAGATTTTCCTTTTCAGCTACAGTTTTTTCCAACTGCTCTGTCAGTGCATGTCTATCAAGAGAAAAATCTAATCTAAAATGCAGTTTCTCAAGAGATTTCAAGTAATTATTATACTGCCGTCCTTTTTCAGTTCTCTTTTACCTTTGATTCTCAGCTTGTAAAGCTCCTTCTTGAGCTGCTTTTCATGTTTTGAACAACAATTTCAGACATAAATGATCCTCTAAGCTGGATTTAAAGCTACTGAAGCATTTTGCAATACATTCATTCCAAAATTTTTCTTTTAAAATTGAGAAGAGAATAGATTTCTGTACATGCATGTTGAAAATCTAAAGGTACAACAAATAATGGATGAAAGGCAATGATAACTGCAGGCAAACAGATCACCTTAACTGTAGCTTAATAAAACAAAGTCCTGTTTGATTGTCCATTGCAATACCATTTCATACTCTTAAAATTATAAAATATCATAATTTAAGAGTTTTTGGAAATCGTTGGCATTTCCAGGGCAACGGACAAAAGACAGCACCAATGAATAGCCCCTGTTTAAAGCACTTTCCTCCACGTGATCTGGGAATACAATGACATCTTTCAATGTTTTCCTTTCATACACCCACAGGCGCAGAGTGTTTGTTTTGACGTAAAAGCTGTCCCCGTGTACATTGATCACCCTGTAGTACCAGCCTTGACCAAGAACAGGGTCAAGGTCTGCACTTGTTTGTATAGTAAATACACTTCTTCTTTTGGTAATTTTGTACAGCTGCCCCCTACAGGTCAAACAATTGGCTGCATCCTTTGAGGGGATGGGGATTCTTATGGAAACCAAGGAATCATTGAACCCTGACAAAGCTTCCTTAAGCTGGACCTTGGTAAAGAAAAAAATCAAACATGTAACAGAAATTGTTCAAGATCTGAGTTTCATCAATTAATACTGACATTCAATGACAAATGTACTCATTTTTAAGATCAAAGTGTGACAACCCATCAATTAAATTTCTCTTCCCTCCTCTGAAAATGTTTATTCAAATCAGGACAATCATGTGTCAAAACCAAAGGATTTCATAAGTTATCAATCACTGACTTTAACCATGATGAATTCAAGTTAACCCTGCTTCCTAAAACCCTGTTAAAACCCTATTTAAGATCTAGAGACTAATAACCACTACATTGTGCTAAATAACTTCAATGCACTAAACATTAACAACTTCATGAACTAAAACTTTCAAATTAAAATACACCATTATTTGGTATAAATATAGTCTATTTAATCTTTGACTGTGACTTTTGACCTATGACCTATAAACTTTTACATATGATCATAACGTTAAAGATCTATACTTGTGTGTTAGATTGTAAAGTTGAAATTACATACCTGTATCACATTTTTCAAGTGGCTTTGCCGTGCATAATTCTCATCATCTGGTGGTATTACTCTGCACACTGGAGTTGAAACATATTTGTAAGATTACAAGAATCAGGTTAGTCATAGAATGTGTCAGGTACTATTATTTCACTGAATAAATTAGAACTAACACATTCTATGTGACTAACCTGATTCTTGTAATCTTACAGTGAAATAATAGTACCTATCTTCCATCTGACATTTAGACAATGTTTATTATGAATATAAAAGAAAATACTACTTACAGCTTGATTGATTACACAATTACCTTTTTACTCTTTAATCTTTTAAAACTTTTATTTTTTTCATATTTTCAACACATTACATTGCAATTGTTTACTTTGAATTTGAAAGTCATACTCCAAAGTGTCCATAAGTGTGATCATGCTTAATGAATACTGCTCTTAATATCAATTCATTACCATCTGGCATCATGCACACAAAGTGTATGTACATGTGTGTACACCCAAAATGCATCTATTCAGCTGAATTACCTCTTGATCTGGATTTGTCACTACTTGTGGTTCTCGTTGTGGCTCTTGGCAAAAGCTGCTTGAGCATGTCACTAAAATAAAAAAATAAATCTAATAAAAATTGGATGAAATTACCAATGTGCACTGTTGTATACAACTGGTTTAGGTTTATGGCATCCTATTAACAGCTAAGTTCATTTAAAGACTTAAACAGGGTGGTCGGGTGGTGCAGTGGATAGCGCACTTATCTTCCACCAAGGTGGCCAGGGCTTCATTCCCCGATCGGACGTGAAAAGGTATGGGGTCACCTGACCGACCATGTGGGTTTCCTTCGGGTACTCCGGTTTCCTCCCACTCAAAGACCCTTTGCGCGCTAACATATGGGCCAACAAGAGTGATTAATATAAGCTGAATAACTTATTTCAAAATTGTTCTAAAATGAAGTTTGTTATTTTTTATCTATTTATTATTTATAATTGATCTTAAAGTGACCAGTTTCCATGGTTACCACAATGTTTACAATGAAGCTGTACAGTATTGGTATACCTAACTTGGCTAAGTATGATACCTAACGGTAACACTTTGTGAAGTTTCATTAAAACTGGTTCATGAGTCACTATATAATTCAATAGGACTGACAAATACATTCATGCAATAATGGTAATGGACAGGGAATTATTTTCAGGTTTTCAAATGGGGAAATTTTGAACATTAAATGGGGAAAATAAAACAGAATTCCTCTATGGTAAAGGAACCTTTATTCAGCCTCGTAGGAGCCATGAAAATATCACTTAGTACTGGTACTAGTATAACCATAACAAATATTGAAGCATTCTAAATTTTTTTTCTTAAATTATACAGGGTTTAACAGAATCCTGCGTCATATTATACCCCAATTTTCCACTACAGGACCCCTAAAAATTGAACATGTGGGTGCCTATGACCCATGAAATGACATCTTCATAAATCCCAACCTCCAAGTTTAATGGTATATTAAATTTATGACAAAAAGAAATCGATGTTGAAAGGGCCGGTTTCCAAAACGGCCCCTTCTCTGATTCAAATTTCCTGTTGGTGGTGCATTGCCCATGCCGTTGTGGTCACAAATCTATAAAGTATAAAGATTTAGGTCACTTGGTTTGTTTTTTATGGCTCCTCAAAGTTGTACCTTTCAGAAGCTGTCTAAGTGTTTTATAAAATGTGCATGTTATGTAAAATATTAATGAAAATCTAATCAAATGATAGTCACCGTAAAGAATACATTCATGGCATATTTGTGACAAAAAAATCATGTTTCCATCGCGCCATTTGGCTGTTTTATGGAGGAAACAATCCCAAAAATGCTATTTTCGATGATAACATTTTAGACACAAAAACTGTGTTTTTTTAGAGAATACACCCTTTTATGGGCGTTGGATGCAAACCAATTTTTATCCTATTAAATAGTACGTAATATGCTATTGATGAGAGGAAAAATCATCAAAATGTAAGTGGTGGGACATTTTCAAATGTTGGGTTGAATTAGCCTATGGTTGAATTGCCGATTTTCGACTTTCTTTAGATAATTAACAAAAAAACGAGAGTATTTGCTCGGTATGTTGAGAATATGTACACAGATTTCAAAAAAAGTGAGAGAAACACTTTTTCATCAAAAAATCCAAGATGGCTACTTCACAAGTCCCCGTGGTTGAAGACATTGGTTGACAACATTGGTTGACAAATAGACAGAACAACAAACAAAACGTGTTCCTTATGGATTTTGGTTGGTTTTCGCATTTACGGGAGTGTTCATAGCTACGGGCGATTGTATAATACCTATATTTATAAGTTTGGTTAGTCACATGGTAACGGGGATCTTTCACATCGAGCCCCAGACATACTTTCGACATATGCACTCCGTTGCCGCATGGAAAACTATTTCAAGTTTTGTCGGAATTTCTTTACCTGTGGTTGTAATGGTCGAGGGTTTTCCAGCGTCCTGTAATACCCAAGGTAGTACAAGATACTGGAGATGTGCGCACACATTCCCATCGTTCTCTCTCCAACTGGGCACTGGCAGTAGTAGTCCTTTATTGGGGCCTCAACATCGGGTGAAACGGTGAACCGTATCCAAACGTTATATTTCGTTTGGCTTTTTGTCGAGAATGTATTTGACATCGGAGAAGGTCTGGGGAGTGCTGGTAAAGCCACACCTCATAGTCTCCGTCATCACTTAAATGTTCGGCGATGTAACCAGGAGCCAGAGATATTTGATACGTTCCACACGTAATGGTTCTCAAGTAATCAAGATCGAGACGGGGAAACAGTACGGAAGTTGCATCCATCTTGACAAACTCGGACCTTGCCCGTCTAGATAGATCCGGATCTATCTAGACTCTCTGAGCTAAACCATTCGGCGTTTTCAAACGGTCCTTCTTACGTTCAACCATTAGCCTAACTTTGGCATCTCTCTCTGGAGATCTCTGGTAGATCGGTCCTCTAATACCATTCAGACAGGCTGTGACGGTTCGAAGCAAAGCCTCAATGACATTGATAAAGCTGTTAGACACCAATTGCGTTCGGAAGAACGTCCAGTGTTTCAGACGACCATGATAGGATTCCATAATCCACCTCGATTTGGTGATAGTTCTGTCAAGATTTGCTTGGACGTCAGAATGTTGACTTTGACCGGGTTTCAGGTATGACGGCATGCTAGCATTGAGGCCAGAGGCTTCGAGAACTGGTAGGACATCTCTAAAACCTCGGTCAACGACAACGTTGTCGTCTGGTTGTAGCCAAGTAACTAGCTCCATGACTTTTTTTTGTAATTGTAGCATCATTTTCGCTGCCAGTGAATGGTCCTACGGTGTCCAGAATGTAGCCATCTGGTAAGGCGATGCTCATGAATTTGACATAGTTTCTCTTCTCCTGGCCACAGTAGGACATTCTCTGGAGCTTGTGGTCGGAGCTTTTCTGGATATAAATATAGGTGCCATCTAATATGGCAGTGGCTTTATCTCCAAAAAATGCTTCTGAAAAGACAGTATTGTGCCCGAGCAATTGTTCTCTTGTCAAGTGATCCGGACCTAGATATTGTGGGACTATCGATGTGTCTAATGCCTGTACTATGGAGTGGAAAGTTTTGGACACACTTGACTTGGAAATTCCAAAAAGAGAAGAACACTGACTCCAGGAAATGTCGGTTTTCAGTTTTACCCAGAACAGTAATAGAGCATCGTGTGTAGTCTTGGTATATATACCAGATGAAAGATATGGGGAACAGTGCGAGTGGATTTCGAGGAACTGATCTTTGGACCAACCTGTCCAGGCCATGCATGCCGAGTCATCAAGAGAAGAAAAGCTTATTGTAAACGCAGACTGGTTCTGTGAAAGGACGTGCGACACCTCTAGGAGGTCATTAATGATTTCGGACGATTTTGATGGTAACTGAGATTCCAAGGAACCTCTACCATCAAGGACAACCTCTGTAGACGGATCTAAGTCGTTACCAATAAGGTGAATGGAGCAGACGCGGGATGAGGTGGGACACCACAGTTTGTGTGAATAGATCAGGTGATGTCTTGCACGTTTTGGTAAGACTGATGATTTTGTTCCATTTTTTGGAAAGGTAACAAGACAGAGACAGCATTTTTTGTGTGAAGATGATCCATTCAAAAGATCATGAAGGGTCAGCAACGGCAGGATATGGGACGGGGAGTCGTCTTCTTCCTCTATTTCCTGGTTCTGCTCGGGTTCAGGTTCAGGCTGATTTTTGTTCCGAAGATACTTCATGTAGCACTTCTGGCAAATAAATGCTTGTTCCTTTGCTGACATCAATCCTTGTTGCACCAGCGTATCTAGGAGCCATTTATATTGTGGACTATTTACATTGCGTGCACTTCTGTTCTTATTGCCACTACGTTTCTTGAAGTATACTTGACACTCTTCTCCAACACATTTACCCTCCATCTTGAAACAATAACGATTGGTTTATGAAGCGTCGATAAAGTAACAAAATAGCAAGCCACCGATGATTGCTGTAAACAGCTAATACTTAGTAGTTTGGTACAATTATGTGAAAATGTGTCGCTTATATAATAGGGTTTAAGACAAGGTTGTTACTCATTTCCCCTTTTCTTTTCAATTTACAACCACATTCAGGCGGCGATATGAGAACGTTCCACTACATGGAATTAGCTTATTTTTGGTACACATATGAAACAAAGCTCTATCCGATTTTCTGATGGAAATTTGCATCCAAAACTATATAACTGGAGAAAATTGCAAATTTATGGCATTTTTCTTCATAATTGTGTCTCTGCAAGTGCATTTTCATCCGAGAATATTTGTTTTATGAATAAACACAATGTTTTGGAAATATTTATCAAAAGAAATTTATACTATGTTGCGAATTACAATTTCGAGATAACCTTCTTTTATTCACGAACTTATGTCTTTAATGCTGAAATTGACAACTTTATTAAAATACATTTTCACTGAAATTATGAAATCTGGGTGTCGGAAAGGTGTAAAATTATTTTTGCAAAGAAAAAAACAGTAGTTGAGCTAGATAAGAAATTATATGGGCAGGCTCCTATGGAGAATTAACATTACTGGAAAGAGGCCCTTTTCATTTATGATGATCCTAAATATTAATTATCTAGGACCCCCAGTTTTAATCAAATGGTCCAAAGGACCATCAAAGTCAAATTTGGATGTAAACCTTGTTATGATCAAGGCCTATATTATGTAATAAGTCTGCAAATATTAACTCCCAACCATATTAGAATAGCGGGAATTTTCCTTTAGACAGCAGCAGAGTGTCCGACTACAGTTTGAATCCTGTCAGACACCCTGCTGTCTTTATCGCTACTTGATCTAGATATAAATGTAAGTCTATCGTTGGAACAGGAACTCTCGGACAATGTCGACTTCAAAGTCTTCCTTTCAAAAAATGAGGATGGCAAAGAATTCGACCGTGACATTGCTGTAACTACGTGCTTTTTTTATCATATTGGGGACACTTTTTTCCAGCTGCACCGTTTACAACACACTTTGCGTGAAGAATATTCTAAATACAAGCATTTGGGTACGCATCAGAAGGTTT
>NW_026783187.1:0-25225 GCF_031769215.1 Ylistrum balloti | reverse complement strand
TAGTGGTCGTCATCACACTGTATCCGATACACATGTTCCATACTGAGTTGAAATCGAAGGATAAACATCGGTCCTTTTGGGAACATACAAGTGCGCAAGTTTCAAAGCTAGGAACGATCTGGTTAAGTATGGAGTATGGAGTCAGTTCTGCCGTAGAAGTTACCGATGCTTTCTTGAACCAGTTGAATCCTTAAACACACCAACTCCAAGAGTGTTAAAAGTTTAATAACCTAAGAGGTAGTTAAACCCCCAGTGGAACAATAAGACAATCAGTCAATTGATAAGGATGAAATGAATACCAAAAGAAATCGTGAAGATTCGAAATAAAAATGAAATGATATACTGATCTTGATATAATAAAGTAATGCTTTAGTTGTACCTATTGTTTGATGACATCCGCTCAGACCTATGCGGAAACAAATGTAGAGGTTCCATGTTTGCGGATTGACCCGGATATATCTCCCTACTACAGCTTGTGTGACTATTGTCCTCACAACGGAATCATCAGCATTAGCATTACCAGGGAAAATCTTATACAAAGGAAAGAATGGATTTAGCGTTGTCATCGTGCCTTATACCTTCATAATAGAAGTATAAAGTTCCTGAAGAAATCATACAATTTTCTTTCTTGAGGACAGCAGCGAACGGTAAAGAACTTGATAGTAGGCGGGCTGGACATCTACACAAGTCTTCCCTGATTATAACTTGTAGGTAGGAGACAGTAGGTGGGTTGGACATCTACAGAAGTCATCCCTGATTATAACTTGTAGGTAGGAGACAGTAGGTGGGTTGGACATCTACAGAAGTCATCCCTGATTATAACTTGTAGGTAGGAGGCAGTAGGTGGGCTGGATATATACAGAAGTCATCCCGGATTATAACTTGTAGGTAGGAGACAGTAGGTGGGTTGGACATCTACAGAAGTCATCCCTGATTATAACTTGTAGGTAGGAGACAGTAGGTGGGTTGGACATCTACAGAAGTCATCCCTGATTATAACTTGTAGGTAGGAGACAGTAGGTGGGCTGGACATCTACAGAAGTCATTCCTGATTATAACTTGTAGGTAGGAGACAGTAGGTGGGCTGGACATCTACAGAAGTCATCCCTGATTATAACTTGTAGGTAGGAGACAGTAGGTGGGTTGGACATCTACAGAAGTCATCCCTGATTATAACTTGTAGGTAGGAGACAGTAGGTGGGTTGGACATCTACAGAAGTCATCCCTGATTATAACTTGTAGGTAGGAGATAGTAGGTGTGCTGGCCATCGACAGAAGTCGTCCCTGATTATAACTTGTAGGTAGGACACAGTAGATGGGCTGGACATCTACAGAAGTCATCCCTGATTATAACTTGTAGGTGGGAGATAGTAGGTGTGCTGGACATCTACAGAAGTCGTCCCTGATTATAACTTGTAGGTAGGACACAGTAGATGGGCTGGACATCTACAGAAGTCATTCCTGATTATAACTTGTAGGTGGGAGACAGTAGGTGTGCTGGATATATACAGAAGTCATCCCGGATTATAACTTGTAGGTAGGACACAGTAGATGGGCTGGACATCTACAGAAGTCATTCCTGATTATAACTTGTAGGTGGGAGACAGTAGGTGTGCTGGATATATACAGAAGTCATATTATAACTTGTAGGTAAGACAGTAGGTGGGCTGGACATATACAGAAGTCATCCCTGATTATAACTTGTAGGTATTATAACTTGTAGGTAGGAGACAGTAGGTGTGCTGGATATATACAGAAGTCATCCCGGATTATAACTTGTAGGTAGGAGACAGTAGGTGTGCTGGACATCTACAGAAGTCATCCCTGATTATAACTTGTAGGTAGGAGACAGTAGGTGGGCTGGACATCTACAGAAGTCATCCCTGATTATAACTTGTAGGTAGGAGATAGTAGGTGTGCTGGACATCTACAGAAGTCATCCCTGATTATTTCTTGGAGGAGACAGTAGGTGTGCTGGATATATACAGAAGTTATCCCGGATTATAACTTGTAGGTAGGAGACAGTAGGTGTGCTGGACATCTACAGAAGTCATTCCTGATTATAACTTGTAGGTAGGAGGCAGTAGGTGGGCTGGATATATACAGAAGTCATCCCGGATTATAACTTGTAGGTAGGAGACAGTAGGTGGGTTGGACATCTACAGAAGTCATCCCTGATTATAACTTGTAGGTAGGAGATAGTAGGTGTGCTGGACATCTACAGAAGTCGTCCCTGATTATAACTTGTAGGTAGGACACAGTAGATGGGCTGGACATCTACAGAAGTCATCCCTGATTATAACTTGTAGGTGGGAGATAGTAGGTGTGCTGGACATCTACAGAAGTCATTCCTGATTATAACTTGTAGGTGGGAGACAGTAGATGGGCTGGACATCTACAGAAGTCATTCCTGATTATAACTTGTAGGTGGGAGACAGTAGGTGTGGACTGAAGTCATATATACAGAAGTCATCAGAAGTCCCTGATTATAACTTGTAGGTAGGACTTGTGGACATCTACAGAAGTCATTCCTGATTATAACTTGTAGGTGGGAGACAGTAGGTGTGCTGGATATATACAGAAGTCATCATTATAACTTGTAGGTAGGAGACAGTAAGGACATCTACAGAAGTCATCCCTGATTATAACTTGTAGGTAGGAGATAGTAGATGTGCTGGACATCTACAGAAGTCGTCCCTGATTATAACTTGTAGGTAGGACACAGTAGATGGGCTGGACATCTACAGAAGTCATTCCTGATTATAACTTGTAGGTGGGAGACAGTAGGTGTGCTGGATATATACAGAAGTCATCCCGGATTATAACTTGTAGGTAGGAGACAGTAGGTGTGCTGGACATCTACAGAAGTCATCCCTGATTATAACTTGTAGGTGGGAGATAGTAGGTGGGCAAGACATCTACAGAAGTCATCCCTGATTATAACTTGTAGGAAGGAGATAGTAGGTGGGCTGGACATCTACAGAAGTCATCCCTGATTATATCTTGCAGGTAGGAGATAGTAGGTGTGCTGGACATCTACAGAAGTCATCCCTGATTATAACTTGTAGGTAGGAGATAGTAGGTGCGCTGGACATCTACAGAAGTCATCCCTGATTATAACTTGTAGTAGGAGACAATAAGTGATCTAGACATCTACAGAAGTCATCCCGGATTATAACTTGTAGGTTGGAGATAGTAGGTGTGCTGGACATCTACAGAAGTCATCCCTGATTATGACTTGTAAGTAGGAGACGGTAGGTATGCTTTAATCTGTAAGGCGATTTACAATGATTTTTTTGGACGATATCATTATTAGCGAACCGTCATACATTATTTTGTAGTGTGGCCGTCCATCCACGATCAATGTATTGGATTGGATTGAGTAGGCGACAGCTTTGATGGTAAAACAGATTATGTATAAAATCACCGGCTGAAATATCAATAAGTACTTATTCTATATAAATTAAGAACGAAAGTTGATTGGTTATCGGACCAGGCAGAGTCTTAGTTTGTGATATTCACTCATCAGCTAAGTGATACTATATACAATTATAGATTACTTATATTGTAATCATTCAATGTAAACAAGATAGAATGCCTCTGGCTTCGATAAATAAATAATTTATGAATGTACATATTAGCCATGCATATAAGTAAAGATTGGGTCATACATGTTACAGAAATGAGTGTACAAAACACAAGGTGCGGACAACTACTGGGTTTATTCAATACTGCAAACTGATTGGACAATAACATACAATTTATCGGGTGATAATAATTAACTAATTAGACATACCAGAACGACCCGGACAGACATTTAGCATAAACATAATATATGCAACAATATAGTAGGGAATCATGTTTGCTTCCAATCTAACGGTTTCTAAAGTGTAGTGAACGAGACCGCAAGCACAGCATGGACGTAAATTGGTATTTGGCGATATTTTGTTTTGGTATAGGATTTGGAGGGTATGTATTGGTATCATCATCAAATTCTCAAGATATGGAATATGTGGTGAACATAGGTGAGTTTTATCTAATAATTTTATTTAATTCATGTTGGTATTCTGATAGACAAGAAGACATTTATGTTGGATGAAACATAATCTAGGATTATCTTTATAAGAGAGGAAAGATGTGACGGTGAAGTCCCAGACTGAATTAGTATCGTGTTTTCATTATAAGAATATGATCACATAAGACTCCCCTATCTTGTTTTTTTCATTATAACAATATAATCATGTAAGATTCCCCTATCGTGTTTTTTTATTATAACAATATGATCATGTAAGACTGTCCTATCGTGTTTTTGACTATAACAATATGATCACATCAGACTCCCCTATCGTGTTTTTTTTTCATTATAACAATATGATCATGTAAGACTGCCCTATCGTGTTTTTTTTTTATTTTAACAATATGATCATGTAAGACTGTGCTATTGTGTTTTTGATTATAACAATATAATCATGTAAGACTCCCTATCGTGTTTTCATTATAACAGTATGATCATGTAAGACTCCCCTATCGTGTTTTCATTATAACAATATGACTATATAACATTTTGTTCATTTGCTCGATGTGTTGGATGATAAGTTTTTAACAGTTGATTTGCATCTGAGCAAAAAAGTAAGATTTCTTACCGAAATTAATTATTTTAATTTGATTTAATTTTTTTCTTTCGCCATCCTTGTCAATGACATATAATTTCTTTCGGTCATTACATATATGTAGGCAACCTATGGCCTCCACAGTGTAGTGTATTTTTTTCTCATATACACGAAGGTGTGATAATGGATTGTTCTAACACGTCACGTGAAAATGGATGTGATGAACGAGCGGAAACTATACATGTTAACAACACGACATTCACCTTCAACTTACTTAGGATCCATATCGCCACGTCGGAGATATATGACGTCACTCAAGCAAGTACGTACGAGTGTCGTTTCCTATGTTTTTATGTTGTGACAGGATGATGTAACGCTGGAAAAGTTGACACTTTTTTATCACTGACCTATACTGTTATATCAATTTTTATTTAATGGATGATTTTAAAGATTAATCATAGAGTAAACCTATTCAGTTTAAAGCCTATTATGAAAAGCTTCCGAAAATTATTAAGATATTCCGGAATTATTTCATGTTTTCTATAAGACAGATATAGCTTTATAACAATTGGAAACAGTGAAGTGCACTCTGCCATTATGGTAACCAATGCTCAAATTAACTAAGTGTGAAACCAATGGACGTCCGGGTACATCTTCCTATGTTCTGTTTTCATGACTTAGTTTTAAAAACTGACATAATTATTCGTGGATTAATAGTACCCTCGAATTTAATTAAACTAAATCTCCTACGAATTGTCAACAGATCACTAATATGCCTTGTAGCTAAGATATTGTCCATGTTTCCGATCAGATGATCCTAAAAGGCGATTACATCTAAAACCTTTATTCTCTCCTCTTTCCTAAACAGGGTTTTCTCATTTATTTCTCTTCTAACACAACCTTTGAATTTTCGCCTTGGTGTTGCAGTCCGGAATATCATTCAACTATAAATATCAACTCCTAGAAAGCATTCATGATGTATGTTTAGCTCATGTTTACTTCGTGTTTTGTGAATTGGTTTACAGGTTTTGACAGTGTTTGGCATATAGGGCTCATTATTAAATGAATGTCATATGGAGTATCTTGAGTTATTGAATTTCCTACAAATTTTTTATTGGATCGGCAACAGCAAGCATTTATTTCAAATTGGGTTTCCATAGGAAGTTAGCTCAATCTTTATTTTATTTATTTTTTTTTGTAAACGAGATTGTTATATGAGATATGTTAATGAGATATCTGACGTTCTGTTTCTTGCCACGAGGCATTATGCAGACGACATTTTTCTCTTACGCACATCTTCTCCATGTAGTGCTATACAATTTACCCGATACCCAGATCTTGAGTCCTTAAATATATGTTAATCGACAAAAGCATGGTTAGATAATTTAAGTTCAATCGTGACTAACGGTTGATTTATTTCTAATATCACAGATCATGTATAATTATATGGAGAATACATGGCCAGTGTCTTAAATTATATCGCTAGAGGCTCGTCACTTTTTTCTTTCTTCACCCTCGCCAAAATACAGCTTATATTTCAAGACTCTGACCATGTATTCTATTTATCCTGTAACATTGATTGAAAATGTTTAATTTTATTGATAGTCACAGACATGTGGGAGTAGTTATCATGGTGGAGGATAAATGAGGAGATTAAATATTGTCTATACATACATCTGTCATGAAGAATGTTAATGCATTCGAGAGCTTTAAGTATATGCATGGAAGGGAAACGTTGTTAAACATATGTATTTTTTTCATTTTTCATATTTTTATAACTGTTGTGAATAACTAACGAAAGCGAGATGTTAGAAATTTGTAATCGTGGGGCAGTTCCTATCATTAACTGTTTACCATCCCATGTTACCAACTATTCTCTTTATTAGGAAACAAGGCTAGAAAGACTTTCAGACAATGAAAAAACAACAATATTTTACAATTGTACAAAAAGGAAAATAGTATCACTCCAACCTTCCTAAAACAACATTCTACCTAATACACTGTGAATCAAAGTATCAGTTATTCCCTATAAAACAAGAGGATTTCATCATACCAAACTTCAGAATTTACCTTTCCTTCCTTAGCTCAAGAGGGATCGGGTTATCCTGATGTTTTTTTTTTAAAGATTTTCTGACCCTTTACTATCGATTTGTCGATTAGTTGTAATTTGGAATGCCATAGGGAAAGCCGATTCTCTACAAGTTACCAAATGTGCTCTACAAACTGACCGATGTTCTCTTCAGGTTGGTCAATATACACTTCAAGTTAGCCAACATCTTCTTATTTATAAGTTGGTCGACATATTCTTCAGGTTAGTCTATATACTCTTAAAGTTGGCCAATGCACGCTTCAAGTTAGACATTGTACTTTTCAAGGTAGCCAATGAACTCTTTGATTTAGACATTGTACTCTTCAAGGTAGCCAATGAACTCTTTGATTTAGACATTGTACTCTTCAAGTCAGACATTACACTCTTCAAAATGGCCAATGTGCTCTTACATTTTGCAGATGTATCCTTATAATTGGTCAGTGTACTCTTCCAGGTAGATATTTTACTCTTCGAGGTGACCATTGTAATTTTTAAGTGATCCTATGTACTCTTCCAGGAATATGATAAGAGACATGTTATAGATATCAGTTCTTAACACTGGAGAATACACATGCATTTACTGTATTAGGTGTATAAATATCAACAATATGTATACCTGGTGTAGTGATAAAGCTATTTGTTGCTGAATTTCTGTCAATGTTCGTGAAAATTGACAGCTATCTTAAACTTTAGGATATGTATATGCAACTAACTTTCGATATCTTGATACATATAGTAAGTGATATTGTTTAGTACAGTGTGTTATTAGAACTTGGCTTCCTTCTTGTCGGTATCCAGTGTGTATGTGACTTTTTCCCACATTAGTTATCTCTTTCTGTATTGTCTTCGACTCTTATGTGCTGTAAAGTAAAGCGATGTCCAGGTAGTCCTTGAGGACTCCTCGGCTTCCTGTCTGATATAAACAATTACTTAAAAGGGCAAATATTTATAACCTGTTCATTGCGTATTTATAACTTAAGCGAGCAATTTTGTCACTTTATTGCCACATCAAGCAAGGTTTTGGAACGTAATACCATTATTTCGAGCTAGTTCAACAAATATATATATATTTGCACTTTCAAATATGTTATTCTTAAAATTGCGTATTGTACCCTGATTATAAAGGAGGTATAGATACACGGATGATACACTATAAAATAGATATATGCTTCAACAAACATTCTAGAATTACTCTAATGAACAAAAATGACCAACTTGCAAAAGACACCGGGTTTAAATCACCAGATTGTAAATGTTGTACACATTGAACATTCGAAAATAAATCTCATTTCTTGTAAAACTGATTAATTCAAAGGTTTTTTGACAAATTTTATCAGAAACGTTTTCACCGTATTGAACAATCATACATTACATGCTATTAAAAACCAAATATAGACACCAAACCAAACTATATTTCTCTTTCATTGAGATTAATGATGAGACCGCTGGTAGTCGAAAGCATTACGGTATCATTCACGCACACTGTTATATGAACTTATTTTCGGCAGTGATTTTCGGTACATTTCGTATCAAGTTGTAATGCTTTCGTTTATCAATATTGACTTAAGTTCAAAAAGATCAAATAGAATAATTTACAGAGAACCAACAGAGAGTACAGGTCTTTAATTATTAATAGGAATTAACACACAATATCAACACGGCAAATCACTATTAAATGAATAAATGGTTGGCAATGATTATTCAATAGATCTTTGTAAGATGAAAGCTGGTCTTTGAGTTTTCTCTGCTATCTATATCTGATATAATGAACAATATTCTGTTAATGGAATGACAAAGCAACAACCATTATGTCAATTTTAATTCAAAATACATTCGATAAAACAAAGGTAAATCATGACGTTAGAGCTCTTGTGGTATATTCAAATAAAAAAACAACCTCATCGTATTTAATACAAAGGTAAACGAGTCTCAATCTGTAAGGGATATAGCGCTATCCCTATATACCCAGCGTTATTCCTTACAATACCTTAGAGCTCATACCGAAATATTTCAATGAGGAAACTGTAAACCTTGATATATGAAATGAACTAGTGTTCTATGTACCTTTCCAGAAAAGGGGTAAAATGGAAACTATATTGAATACTAAACATTATCCATCCAATAATAGGCTAGACAACCTGGTATTTCCTAACACATATTTTATACGTTTATATTATAGTTAAGCGTTCCTGTGAAAACGTTGACTTCTACCTGGTATTAAGTATTCCACCACCGATGTCGCCATCTTTAGGTATCCTACAACGACTAGGCATCCCGTATATGCGGATGTGTGTCCTACTGACGTCAGATAACCGACAAACCATCTGCCTACCGAAATATGGAGGGAATCTTTATTTGCAAAAGAATACCTTATATCTCAAGAGCGCAACAGAAACCAGCGATCTAACACCGAGAGGTTGTTACGACAAAACGTGCGACGTCAGTCCATACCAACCGATCGATGACATGGCACATGACTTAAATGGAAGTGACGCTTATTCAACCGACAATTACTTGTCACCCATTGTGACGTCATTAGTGTCAGCAGAAAAGTGGGAACATATCCACATATTTTATGAAGCTGTCTTTGGTTGGTGTATTGAAATCTTACAAGTGAAATAAACAAAATTCTTATTCTTATTTATTTATTTAGAAGCACTTAATCGTTATGGACATGATAACGTTGAATTGAATACTTCATTTATTTTTCTTCTAAATTGACGTGTACGTCAAATTATTATCGTCCAGTCTTCTGATTCTGCAGAAGAACTTCCCATTTCTTATTTTATTTCTTTCCTGATTTCAAATCTGGTATCACATTTAAGGCAAATACTCATTCTTTGCTCTTATTTCGTGCATTGTGCTCTTCAGATAACGACATAGGATCCTTATTTGATGCCTTTTCAAAGATCGGTCTAATCGCAAGGAGTACTCATATGAGTGACAGAATATCGGAAGAGGAATTCATCCGCATATTTGACAAATCTTCTGAAGTCGGGGAACAAGAACCTTTCCAAATTGCCGTGTTGTGCAAAAACATGTGTTCAAAAGTTTTGAAAGCGGTGAGAAAGATATATATGCTTTGAATAATATCTTGTTGAACAGGCGTTAATTTTCAAATGTTTTATTAAGATTTTTGTACCCCATATGTTCGCGTAGAAATAACAAAAAGTTAATAGCACCTTGTAGTACATATTTAGTATAAGATACAATAGAGCAAACTAACAAATCAATATGCATGATGCATCTATGATGTCCTTCTAGGACTCAACAGGGATGCTAAGGGCTTACATTTTGAATCAAAGGGACTTCTGGGGAAAATGAAGTGATCGAAGGAAATGTCAGAATATAGAAATGCATTAGGTCCATAATGACGAACATCAAGTTCATTTGTATGTTCTTAACTGTGTCACTATTGGCATAAATTTAAACTTGGTCAACAGGTTACGACCAACTTCGGAAACTCACAGTCCAACAGGGGTGTCTGAAACCTAAAGATTTTACAACTGATACAAATGATACAGTCAAGCCAAATAAAGAATTAAATTTGATCATACAACTGTTTTATTCTTCTGAAACTAGTCAGTGATGCTTTCTATCATATCCCATCAAATGATGAAATTTGCTTGATTCCAACGACAAATGATAATCAGAAATGCTAAATTACCGACGAGCTGAATAAGAAGCGAACGAAGACATTAAATTATGGCGATAAAACAAACTGCTCGGCTAAGAAATCGACTTAATACATTTCAATGACGTTCACGAAGTCTGACTGAATTACGTCTAATTTGTGTCATTTTTCATAAATTCCCAGATTGCTGTTTACGATCTTCAGAAGAAGGGATCAAAGGCGATATACTATTTTACAGAAATATTAGTAGTATCCATGGCCTCATCAGATACATTTTACCAGGAACTAAACGTTTCTACGTTTAATAACATAGCCGTTGTCACACTACCTTTGTGGGTGTCAAGTAAAAATGAGCACAACATAGACTGTACTGAAGTAAGTTTATATCAAATGAGTCTTCGTGTGTTTGAAAAAGAATAACGATTGTCAAGTTAGAATAAATATAATATATGCTTTCATATAGTAAAAGTTGATCAGGTCTACGTGTGCAGGATATATGTAATTTTATTTATTTTTTAATAATTACTTTTACATTTGGTCCACACGAATATGTATTCATGACAAAAATATCGTAACAGTAACACTGGTCATATATTACTGAATTCCGGTTATATTTTACTAGGGACATTCTTCAATAATGCAGTACCTACACACAGCATCAGAAGCAACGACTCTTAGGAACTCAAATGAAATGATTACTCTTCCAAACATTCTCCTGGACCAGATGGAAATGGTAGGTTTATTAGGTTAAACATCCGCTGAGATAGTAATAATGTTAAATATGTGACGTTAGGAAGGTAATCAGGTTTTTAAAACTTAAAAATAAGAGTTGATTATTGATCTCTGTAATATCCTTGAAATCATCTGCTGGAGGAGCCCCGACCGACTGCAGAAGATAACGAAGTGTTGCGGTCACCTGGGATTATAATAAGCAGCTTATCGGTTGGACTATCAACAGTAAACCACTTAGTAGATATTTGGTTTGTGAATTAACGTTATTTAACCATGATCAATATTAACGGTAACTTTTCCCTCCACAATTATATACACTTAGTGTCTTTCTTCTGGTAATGTTCCTAACCTTGAAACGTTCACAAGAACACGAATTTGTCGAAATATATTAAGTTTTATTAAGAAGCTGAGGGAAAATAACAAAATATGCACAGTATTCAAGGCATTATTTATATATTCGGTGGTGAAAATGGTCGAATAAATTTTTAGCAGTACTAAATTAAACAAGTGTTTTTAACATGTATGAAGTAGGTTGTATCTGGCTTAAACTGTCATCATTCTATTTTCATTTGATCCAGTTTCATTTTTGTTTCATAATATGTTAAGCGATGCATTATTATTGAAATCCATTTCTTAAACATCAATGCAAAGATTCTTCAAAATGTGATACTTAAATAACCACATATACTAAAAACTCCATATCTTATACACGATAACTAATCAATCATCTAATTTTGAAAGTACCAAGTGTCTCTGGCGTCGCTGTGGTTCCCGGTGGAGACTTTGATATGGGACAGAGATGGTAGGAGCTTACGCCGTGTTGGGCTGATTCACCTCACTGGAGAACGCAAATTATCTGGGTCATTATTTCCCAACAAGGATTTCGGATTTAATGGCCGCCAGCTACTGGTGTCATCAATAGCGGTAATTCTTTACAACTTAAACTTTTTGTAAGCAAAACAAGTAAGCTGTAGGCGATAATTGAAAAAATAAAACTTTTCCTAAAATGTTACTTGGGTTACGTATGTTTCTGAAAGAAATGCATGTTTATTTTATCACTTCTTTCACATTACAGTTTTACCCGTTTGTCGAAAACGTCGGAAACGACTCCTATGACGGTTTGTGTTTCGATATTCTACGACACTTAGCTGTGGACATGAACTTCACGTGAGTTTAGAGCGACCGAAAATACGTCATTGATAGATAAGAGAAAAGTTATATGTAGAGATGATTCATTTCCTTCAAACTGTGATTATTTCTAGATAGCAGTAACGCCTACTTCCACAACTTACTAATTACTTTTTTTTCAAGATAAACTTTTCAAACAAAAACTAATCGATAATCGTAAGAGGTGATGCAGTCCAAGAAAGTTTATGAAATTATGACTAAAAACAACATATAAAAAATCATACTAATAGAGCAAAATATAAACAAAACAAAAAATTTTCGCGAAGACTCCGAAAAAAGGAAAACAAGACCAGGTGTTCCGGAAGAATAAGCGTCTTCTTCGATATAACACATATAAATCTTGGTCAATTCAAGAAAGTAATGCCATGTTCTCAAATGAGGACAAGGTATATAACAACGGAACCAGAATGCAAACTAACGAGTATCAAACACGTCCAACTTCATTGACTTGTAAATATTCTCAGATTGGTACGTCTGTGTCTTCCAATGAACTTTTTTCCCTTTACTTTCGAACAAAGAGAAAATTCTATTTTGAGAATAGGTAAATGGCGTAATATAGCAGAACATAAGGTGGTAAAATATTTAGTACGTTTATAGCATTAACTGGTTGGTATCTTCATTGGTCAACATCTTAATTGCATAGTTTCCTGTATTGTTTTAATAATTTAATGTTGAACTTTTATGTTTACCACGTTACAAGAAGTCAAGCAGCACGGGGGCAACCTTTTTATCAAGGATATCACACGTCTTATCCTGTAACACTTAATAATCATGCTTTCATGATAACACATGATATTGGTATTTTATTGCAAATACTTTACTCAAATAATCTAGATAATTTTGCCTATTATTAAGGACACCAGGTACCATTCTCACGCCATCCTTTCATAGACATAAGGAGTGACCAGCGAGTCGTACTATGACACTTCAAAAATGGCTTTAAAATGGCTCACATAGTTTAAAAAACTTTTCTTCTTATATTTCTTTAGCTGTCGAGAAAACGTAAAATTACATTAAACAAATTCATATACGTTGTAAAAAGACAGATTCGCTGGTTTAAATTTCGTGATTGAACCTTAATGATGCTTTAAAAATAAGAAACCGTGACAAAGGCAACGGATTTCTCGGTCTTATGTCCAAGGTATCTGTGTTTATTTTCGATATTTTATTCTATCTTGAGAATGGATGGAATAAACACTTTTACAACTGCTGTAGTTAGCCTTCTTAAAAACAATCGGAACGAAAGATGTGTTTTAAAACTTAAGCGGCCAGACATATCCTTTAGAACTATAGCGAACAATAACTATATTACAGGATGATTTACTACAAAGACAAGGGAATTGCAAACTGCCTCTAACGCGAAATATTTTGTCAGAAATATTCTTCATATACAATACAAATCTGAAGTGATCTAACAAAACATAAAAGGAAGAATGTTCTATGGTATCTTACCAAAGATCATTTCTTAAATGTGTAAAATTAATACAACTAGAGCTTGTCTTTAACAGTTATAGACTGACTACATCACCTGATAATGAGTGGGGAGTGAGAGGCGATCAAGGTCATTGGTCAGGACTTATTGGACAACTGCAACGGAACGTAAGCATGACTATTGGTTGGAATGCCTCAGTACTTCATTTTAAAGAGTACTTGAAAATGTGAAAATATGAGGCGATTTCTCGCAAAAGAAAAAAAAAATAAATAAATAAAAAAAAACCCGTACCTAATATCTTAATAAATCGTAATTAATAATGAATTCAATTTATGTTCTGATAACGTTTTGCATAGATAGATAAAACATATCAGAAAGACAAGATAGGAAAATAACCGATATGTTATCAAAACCTTAATTCAAACTACAAATACGATGAAAATAAGGCAAATTATGTATAAAATAAAGATTAACATTAACACGGCGATCCCATCAAAAGACCTACTGTTCAGGAAGTATAAGCGTCCTTCGAAACTATTTTATCAAGATGTCGGGAATTTCCCTTTTCATTTAAACAAAGTTTAAATAGATTTAGGCGTGCAAACAAGCATCACGTTCTACATCCGGTATTGATTTTGAGAAGACTGTAGAGCACATCAAAGTGTCAAGCGAGAATATTGATATATAAAAAGGCAATGGTTTGTTTCATTATAAATCTATACTAGATTATAGTACATATAACAAATACTGTAAGCTTCCACATTTATAAACCATTAATACATCTTTGTGCAAAGATCACCAAATTGAATTACACTGCACGTCATACCATTTGTAGTCTTCATAGAGACATATCATTTAATTGATTTCTGATACCATTAAACAATGGCACTGCTGGCGGAAGTTCAGAGGGGTCGGGCTATTGCGATGATTATGCAAGGTCAAAGGCAAATACAGGTTGCCAGACATTTCGGTTTTCATGTTTGCACTAAAGAACGTCTTGTTAGACGTCTAAGGGAAACTGGGCGGGATGCTAGCAGACCTAGGTCTGGGTGTCCTCGCATGATTTCACAAAGTCAGGACAAGTTTATTTGTCTCGCGCATTGCGCATTCGGCACCTCATTGCTACTAAATTTGCCATTTTTACCATAGGTACTCATAACCGTCCTATCCATGCAAAAACTCTAAGGAAGCGATTGCGGGAAGTCGGTGTGCGGGCAAGTCACCCGTTTGTAGGTCTGCCCCTTACCGCTGCTAGTCACCAGCGTCGTATGGCTGGAGTAGCGGCACATGCTCTCAGAATGTTTCCATTGAGGCAGTGTCTTGCTTTCTGATGAGTCCCGGATCACCCTGTTTCTAGCAGACGGTCCACGTCGTGGTGAATGTTTTGCCAACGGCTTCGTAGTAGAGACGGATGGGTTTGGGGGTGGATCGGTTATGGCGAGAGGAGGAATCTTACATGGAGTTCAATCACCTCTGGCTGTGATAGCGGGTAATTTAACAGTCGCTAGGTATAGAGATGAGATCCTACGAACCCATGTTGCCCCATTATTGCAGAAAAAACAACCTATTCAAGCAGGATAATGATCGGCCCTATGCAGCGAGGATCTGTCGCGACTTTCTCACTAACGGCCCTGACCTATCCCCCTATTGAGCACTTGTGCAACTTGCTGGATAGATGACGCCAGCCTCCCCCTGTTAATCTGACCCAACTTAGAGCAGCCCTCTTGAAAGAATTGGTCACCATCCCAATGAGGAGGATAAACTCACGTATGAACTTCATGCATAGGAGCATCAGGACTGTGGAGCGAGCGATTGGGTGGCATACCCGGTATTGACTATCCCATTCCAACAATCAATCCATTTCGATTTCAGATTACAGAGTTCTCTTTCAATTTCCTTCTAGTACTCTTGAATCACTTACCAGATACATATCGTTGATTTTGCAGTATGTTCTGTGTGGATTAATCTTCATTCTTACTTTAAAATAGTGAACATTATACTCGACGTCTTGACTTAAATCATCTGCAAGTGTACCCTGCGTTTCTTTATCCCTTGAGTATATATTATGTGATTACCCATATTCTGTAATTCATTCTGATCTTTTGTTTTCAGGAGGTGGATTTGGTCGTAACTGCATTAACCGTTCTAAGTGTGCGCGAAATTGTGATGGACTTCACTCACCCATTCTTTTACGACGCTACCATCCTCCTGATGACTAAAGAGGATCCAAACATAAAGAAGTGGCGTACCTACATCGACCCGTTTCACTGGATCCTTCTAGTATCTATCGGCGGGTGTTTGCTGGCTGTGTCCATCTGTGCATTCCTGTTTGACAGAATAAGCCCATATCGTATGAAAGTGGGACTGCAACCGTGGACTTATTTAGAAGTTATATGGCACATGTACGGCGCACTCATTGGACGAGGTACATAATGTCTTCTCAAAATCATGTCACTGGTTTGTTTGTTTCAAGTGAACACGAACACCATACTTTAAAGTATTACATTCAAGGTAGTACATGTTAATATAAGTGGTTAAATAATTTTAGGTACGTGTGAACACCTCAATTTCAGTCAAGAAGTTTTTTCTGAGGAAAAGATACAAGTTGAGATTTGTTCCCAGCGCAAATTAACAAATGAATGATCATACCACTTTTTTCATACGATGGTAGATATATATATTCGAAATACTTCTTATTAATGAAACATAACCGCTTTTATATCAAATTTTCAGACGATTTAAAAATTAGTTTTTGCTTCTTCACTAGGTCTTCATGTTGGCATACATTGTAACTCAATATGACGTAACCAATATTGGTCAACGGAATTGAAGATAAAGATGTTTATGTTTATGATATCAATTTTGAATTTAAGTATCTTTATAAAATGGTTCTCTTTCTCCTTCCTTTCGATTGGTTTTTCTGAACAAAAACTGTATGGAATGGAAATGTCCACAAATATCTAAACGTTCACCTATTGTTTTCGTATCCTGGTACAGTAATGTGTTGTTTGTGCACTCGAACCCAGGCTCCTAGAGAGCTATCCATTCCTGATATGTAGTATTCACCCCGAAGTCTTTTGAGAAGTCCCTTCTTGTAGATATTCACAAAGTGAATCTTTGAAACTTGTTTTCTCTGGGAAAATTGCTTCGCATAATAGTGTTATTGATATTGTCGTTTACAGTTGCTTTCAAGTACATGTGATAATCTTCCTTTAGTAAAATGTTGAAGTGATTCACTGTTAATATGATATTCTGACTTCGTGGATCGCGTGCTTTTCGGTTTACCCTTTTTCCCCCCTCATTGAGCTTTGCTGTTCAGTTTATTGATGGTGCTTATATATCGACCTCTGTTATTCATGCTGGATAGTGACTTGAGATAAGTTGTTAATTCCCAGAGACGTTTCTTCCGGATGTTATACTCGTTTACAGCTTTACTGATTCTTCTGTGTTAGTTGTAAGGAATAACCAAGATAGCCCGAACCAAAATGTTTTGGTCTAGCGTATTCAGATGGTTGTTCAATTTTAATAAATCCATATGATGAAGCAATAATCTAAAACCTTTGCCAGTTTTTACTAATGTGCTGCCGCAATTCTGTCCCTCACATGTCTTCAGATTTTTGTGATGGAATGTTTCTAAATATTCCAATGTAAAGGGTTGCGTATGTTTGTGCCATCTTAGTACCCATTGCTATTCCTTTTATCTTTAGCAAATGTTAATCGTTGAAAGTGAATGTATCGTTTTTCAGAACTGTTGAGGTTGCTTCTAATGTCAAGTCAACTTTGAAAATCGCCTGTTGATTTTCTTTTTTAATTTTGCGAACGCGATATTACATGAATTTATCTACGGTGAATCACATAACGTTTTCTATACCGTTATATATCATTTTCATGTACTTTTCAAGGATTTCTGCATATCGGTTTTGTAGTATAATTACAATACTGTTTACCTTAAGATATGTTCTTGTTGCCTTTATAGCCGGCGGATGGTTGCAAGAGACACATGTGGCAAGGATCCTTGTAGGAAGTTGGTGGATTTTCTGTGTGGTGCTCATTGCAACGTACACTGGTAACCTAGTGGCCTTTCTCACTGTCACCAAGGATCTCCTTCCTTTTCAAAGCGTAGAGGGAATGATCGAGCAGGATGTTTACAAGTGGGGTGTGATCGGGGGCGCGGTATGGGTTACCATGTTCCAGGTACCGTGTTTGTTGGTCACATTAGATGTCGTAATAAATCATCGGTATATATGTGCTTTGTAGTTGATACACTGCTGTCGTAACTGGAAGCTGACCGGTGGAGAAAAGAAACAATTCTTTACGCGAAAATTCTCTGGTTTTGAGTATTTAGCTTTTATGTATTGTGAACCAAAACTTATTCGACATAGAAAAAAGAACTGTTTTACCTAGTATTCCCATTAACTTAAAACTTATTTTGAAAGACAAAAAGGGAGCACAAGAAATTTACAAAATTAGTTAAAATTCTGAAATAAAATGGAACACTTTATTAAATTTGAGAGAAGATACATGGAACAACATTTATTCAGCTCCTTTTAACACAACATCCAACTCCAAACTCCAATGGCTGCAGTATAGAATTAATCATAGAATCCTTGTTACAAATACATTCTTACTCAAAATTGGAAAAAAGTGATATTAACCTATGTTCTTTTTGCAAACTTCATCCAGAAACTATTATTCATATATTATGGGACTGTCATCTTGTGTCAAATCTAATTGAAAATTTAAGAAATAACATAATAGCTAAAAATGTTGGTCTAAGATTTGATAAAAAAGAATTCATTTTAGGTAAAACTGTAAATAAACACAATAAATTTGACATTGATAACCTGATACTACTTATAATAAAACATTACATATATAAGTCCAGATGTCTTTAACAACAACTTAATTTTAATAGTGTTAAAAGTCATATTAAAGTTGAGTTAAAAGCACACCAAATTCTTTCATCTAAATGTAAATTAAAAAATAAAGCTCAATTAAAAGCACAAATCAAACAGTGGTTAGATTTTTAAAGTTAATAGTTAGTATTCGAGTGATTTACTTTTGTCTAATATTTATTCTATTAATCTACCTTGGCACAAAAGTATGCCTTTGTCTTTTAACACATGTATTCTCTATGTACCATGTCTATTGTGCCAGTTGGTGTAATTAGTGTGCTATCTTTATGTTGTACAAAATGTTCTCCATTTGTTCCAAGTCTTGTGTAAATGTGTTTTGTTTTGAAAATATGAAAATGAATAAAATATAAATTAAAAAAAAAATTGTGAACGTACAAATTTTGCGTAATTTTGCTTTTTTCAATGACATTATTACACTCAATGGTGATAGCGCTAATTGCAATAAACGTGTGTTGTTTGTTTGTATACCAAGTAACCGACTAGGCTATTCTACCGCTCTGCTTTACCTGATAAACAAAAATGAAAATTGAAAAGCTAGAGACTTGTCTGAATTTCTTCTTTTATTTTCCTACAAAGTTATGAAGTTATTTGATAATAGACTTTAACATGAATTTTGGTATTCAAGCAAAAGTATTATTCAGTTAGACTGATCAATGTTTCGTCATTTTTTGTCAAATGGTTTCAGATGTCGTCACTTCCTGCTTTTAAAGCGGTATACGCGGGAATGGTTCGTTTTAATAAGACGGATCCAGATGTTATATATGGACCAGGACGTTCATATTGACAAGGTTCTGCGCGGGAACTACGTCCATATAGGGGACAAAAGTCAGATACAGGTGAAGATGGTCAACAGTTGCTCTCTGTTTACTGCATCGGCAGAGGTTCTACCAGTACAGTACAGTTTCGGTCTACCAAATGGATCACCACTAACCGACCTCTTCAGCCATAAGTAAGATAACTAGTTTCCGACAAAGTTGGTTAGAGAGATATTAAACAAAGTCATATGAAGGGAGTTTCCACGGTTGATTAAGTCACTCACAAAAACTTTAATTGTTGTATCAGACTGAAATATCTACGCAAAAAAATGCACCAAGTAAGCATAGACCTTGTGGAATAGCATATCCACTTTTGTACTTAAATTGTTCCGTAACCTAATTAGAACCGATGCTCAGCATTAAAAAAAGATACGCATTCAAGTAAATGTGAAGAATAAAAGATTGAACATATGCATATTCATGTAATAAGATTTAGTATTCCACTTTTGTTTCTGTAAATTATTTTTACCTTAATGAACCTGTTTAGTTAAGGTGTTGTATTACTGTTTCAGAATAATGTCAATGCACGAGAACGGCTTGATCTCCTGGTGGAAACGAAGGCGTTGGCCGAAGAGAGATTTTTGTCCCGAGAGTTTACAGACCTATACTAAAGTTATCTCCCTTGCTGACATACAAAGCGCATTCTATCTGTTGGGAGTGGGATTAGTTTTAGCATTTCTGAGCATTCTGCTGGAAGTAACATTACATATGGTAAAGGTTTACAGGACGAAACATGAAAGCATTCAAGTGAAGCGTTAAAAATCAACAATTTGTGAGTGTCGCATACGGAACATGATATTGACATGAATCAATTGTATGATGACATTCTGCTACACCATTTAATGATAATTCTGCCTACATTTTATATCTATATATCTCTATAGATAGAATTTTGATCGAACGGAGGTCAATACGACGGGTACTTACTGCATACGCATTGACTTAATAAAGTGCCATGCCATGATAAACAAATCATCAAGTTTGTTATTTCGTCGCAGTCTGTGTCGTATGAAAACGGATTTTGATGGAAGCTGAATAGTCAACTCAGAGAGGCAGTTAGAAGTAAGGTAGCGGGGAAGAAAAATAGAGATATAAAAATAGATTAAATAAATAAGAAAAAAAATGAAATCACATTTGTTGTAATGATGTTTTGATCTCATGTCTGTCGAATTTCTGTTCTTTGAGAGTCAGTTGAATAATCTACTTTCTTAAAGTATGTCGTTGGTTTTAATCAAGGTTTTCTACAAATCACCAGTACCAGTCTTAAAGTCGATATGAATTCATGACAGCGTTTATGATATATAATGAACGATGACAAGTAATTATCACAAAAGGTTTGAACTCTAATATATCTCAGAATATGAACAATTAGTCGCATTTGAGGGCTAGCCTGTTTGTTTTGACACATCTAGTGATGGAAAATTGTTGATGTGATGTGAATATGTATTTGCAAGTGCTGTTCGTTTGCCATACTATACTCACTTTAACTAAATGTCAATCAATCTTTAAAAAAGAAAAAACATGTTGTTCATCAAGTGTTCATGTGTAAGTGAGGATTGTATCTAGTCAGTGGCTTTAGTAGAAACCCTCCCACTACACGTATGTGCATAGAGTGGCAGTGGATATTGAAAAATCATCAACCAAATATGTTTTTAATAAAATGATCTTTTATTCTGCAAATGAACCATGTAATCAAATAAGTAGCATAGACATAATTCATTTGAAATATTTGATGATCAACGAGAAAGATGGTCTGTATATTATTTCACTATACGTATAAAGGGAGATAATCTCAACATGCGTACAGATGTTTTGCAAATAGATCTCGAGATCTTATTTAGCCTGGTTGCTAGAAAAAGGTTGCTTTAAAAGAAAAGTTGTTTATGAATCAATTTCCGAATTAGACGATTCTCAGTATCACTTTACATTTTATTAGTGAAACTTATTTCACATTTAGACTAGTTATTGTTTATTTGTTTCTCTCTCATAAATTGTATTGAAAAGAAAATGTAGCAGTATCATGTTAGATATAATAGCAGTTCACTTGTATACATGACTGAATATAGTTGTCCTTTAAAAACTGTCCCCTCTTGAAAAACTATATATTTTGTCTTGCCCGTAAACATATATATTATATCAAACAGGACATAATTTACTTTCCACTATTTATTCTTCATTGGTTATGAAATGTATACAAGAATTAGCTCACTGTTAAATGGCCTTCATTGGTCGGTTGGTGTTGTGGTTGTGGAGAGTGCACTCGTCATTCACCAAAACAACCTGAACGGGCAGGTTAATTTCAAAACCACATGCCTTTCAACTACGTTAACCACAGGAGTGTATCATGAGGAAACAACTCAGTGAAATGGGAAAACGACAACCTTAAGCTATTTACCCTCCAATGGATTTTGGTGACGTATTGAAGCAGTTTTTTGTGGTGACTCTGATGTCAATGACTATTCTAACAATCATGGACAACTCTGAATAAGTCTTTTTAGTACAAATTACAACCAACCTTAAAACATCACAAAGACCAATTCCTTAAACAAGCAGTATTTAAAAAAGTAATGGTTATATTAAACTGGTGTGTCATATAGATAATCACGGTCGCTAATCCGCGAAACCAATTCACAAGTTAGGGAATGTAATAAAGAAAACTTTTAAATGATATCAAAAGCACTTGTAAACTTGAACTTAGTAGAAGAAGCGCTAACAAAAATAAATAAATAAATTGTACGTGCCCCTAAGACCTATCAGTGATGCAAGACACCAAGAATCCTGAAAACACACAGGAATGTTTGTATATTTGAGACGATGACAAGGAAATGAGGCATATAGACGATGAAGTCTCCACCAATACATGTAACGATATAACTTTGAATGAAAACAATATCAGCAGAGTACTGTCAGGATATATGTACCTCTAAATGTGGCGAGCAATTAAACAATCTAAAAGGTTGTCTCCAAGAGCTCCTGTCGAGCAGAACACAACATGTACAATGATAAGGTGACATAAGGTAATATTGAGACTACTTTCCTAATAGACAGCAAAATAGAGTCAAATGACTGATCAACACTAGGCGTCCTAGTAAACAAGCGAAACCATTGAATATGATAAACAATAAACGACTATATCATTCATGTTTTAGCTAGACAATCTTGATAGTTCCCACATTTCAATAAAACAGTCAGCTTGTATGACCTATGGAATGATCAACTATTCATACAAATGTCATTTCTGCGCTCAAGATCATTCAATCATACGAGCAACATGAATTAATGGATGTGAGGTGAAGATGAGATTCATAAATACATAGTTCAAGATGTTAAACCCCAATTAAACCGATAAATATTCTTTCAATAACAAAGGAAGGATAGGACTGAATGAGTAATATCAACAAGAGCAAGGACATTATGCTGAATTGTCACTTTTAACATTTAATGTATAATTCTTAATGCTTATGCGTTCTGCTAAACCAACAGGATAAACATGTATCAATTAACCAATTAGGCAACAACACATAGCGGCTAATAGTTTTGCATTGAAAAAGTTGAAATTATAGATTTTAGTATATAATCGCTTTTAACCGAAACGAATTTGCTGGAAAAGTTACTAAAACAGTAATTAAAAAAATCATGTTTATAATTTACTGATCCTGCTGTTTTGCTTGTTTACAAATGGAGAGGGAAAATGATTCAAGTTGTTACTGATGATGGTCTAGATTTAAGTTTCGCCTTCCTGTGTTATAATTACAAATCTTATTACTCCGCATTCCGTCGATTATCTGGTCTTAGTGATGACAAATAAAGAAGAGGAGCTGAGAACAGTCCACACTGGACAGGCCAGTCGACGTCATCATAACACAGGATCCATCAGAGGGTTCTGGTTGACCAACAGACCATAGCGAGGAATCGGCTATCTCTGCTCCATCATCATACCTCCATTTAGTCACGTATTGTCCAGATACAAAGAAACGGTAGTCCAGAGCTATAAACAAACAAAACATATATGAAAGGGGTCGCGGAAGTTTTCATTTCATTCTCATTACTCTTGTACTGAACATTTCCATTGTAGAGATAATTGTAAATCAACGGCGAAATAAAAAATGAAAACCCTATTATGTATGCTGCATTTTAGTTGGAAAGCATATTGCAGTTTGGGCTGTTTGCTTGATTTAACATAGAAATTACCAGTGGTTAATGCGAAGGAGGAATATGAATTAAAATGAAAATAATAATGGTTTGGAGCAAGCCATTGTATATAAAACTTTTTAATCTATTAAACAAATAAATTAGAGAGCACGAATAAGTTATAAATGGTCATAAGTTCTAAATCTTCATTATTCTATAACTGTGTTACACAATAACTCCTTTCACAGTTCAGGTGGTTCAAAATAACGACTTTGCATCTTTCTGAAACTTGGGTTGTTTAACAATAGAATGAAAATCGGAAAGCATTATTGGAGTTAGCGAAATGGCTTACAAATAAAACAAAGAAATAACTATAATAATGAAATGCCCCCCACCCCACCCCCCCCCAAAAAAAAAAAAAAAAAAACAAAAAAAAAAGAAAAAAAAAAAAAAAAAGATTGAATTCAGTAAAATGACATTTATTCAACCAGTCAGCTTATCTCTTTCCAAATAAATATGAAAATACTAAATACTGTGTAATTCTGACATGTTTAAATATACATTCTTACACAATATGGTGTTACTGGATATGACTCCCTGGAGGAATAGCATCTGAGACGGAGATGTGATCTTGATGAGCTCCGAATACTGCTGTTTGCATATATTCGATCCGCTCGATTGGTTCTGGCGAATCTCATTGACTTTGTATAATCCATTTCCATCATTTTCTGACTTGTATTTCAAACCATCCGTCAGTACTTCAAGTATAGAATATGTGAGATTGTATTCTATATACTGTGATTAAATGAAATGCAGTAAAATTAAATACACCTAGTTTTATGTAATTCTATGTATACTCTCTTTTAATGGCTAGCGACTGTTCCGTCAAGTTTGACATTAACGACAATTACTAACATCAGTAAAAATCTTAGAAATGAAAGGTATAGCTGTTGATGGTATTTGTTTTAAACTATGATATCGAAGTACCTGAAGTGATCTTTATTCATTATGTTTAATAGTACATAAAATATATATCGAATCATTTAAGTGTTAAGATATTGGGGGACTCCTGAAAAGGAACAGGGGCAATCAAACCAGGAGCAAACGTCTTCTGCACCAACGATGACTCCTGTCGTGTTAATAATCGACGGGTATACCAATGGCCATCAAGTGATTGGAAGACATGTGTCGGTAACTTTTAGTCTGGGGTCGCTTTATAGAGCTACAAATTCCACTGTTTACTCATGAATTATTATCACCCGGAAGCGGATTCTGTTTGAAATATCAAAGAACAATGTTTGCTCAAAAAGAATTATTAATATCGATATTGCATTGTTTCGCTGTTTATCGGCCCTGTATAAGTTCGTATGGGATATATTTAATAATATATATAAAAATAAGTACTTAACTTTGTAAGTCTACTTGCCAGTTTTATAAAAGTACAGTATTCCATTGCTAGCAAAAAATGTGGCCGTGATTATTATCACCAGGAAGCGGCTTCTGTTTTAGAAATCAAAGAATAATCTTTGCTCAAAAAGAATTATAAATATCGTATTGCCTTATTTCGCTGTTTATTGGCCCCGTTTAAGGTCTGATCGGATGTTATGAAGATAACTAATGAGCTTGGTAAGTCTACTTACCAGTGTTATAGAAGTACGGTATTCCATGGCTCGCAAAA
>NW_026783186.1:0-11121 GCF_031769215.1 Ylistrum balloti | reverse complement strand
TGAATTGTGATTCCAAACCATTCATTTGTCTATCATGACACTGTACGTACATATCTAAGAACATCGAGAAACTGCCATAACTGACTTGAACCATGACACCTGTGTACATCCAAACAAGTGTGCGCACGGCTATATAATACATAAAAAAACACACACACACAACCACACACACACACAACCACACAAACACACTCACAAAACACACACACATACACCCTCACACACACATACACAACCACACACACACACGCACACAACAACCACACACACTCTCTCTCACACACACACACACACAACCATCCACCCCCCCCCCCCACACACACACATACACACAACAACCACCCCCCCCCCACACACACAACCACACACAACCACACACACACACACACATACTTAGATCAATTCACATTTGTACCAAAAACACACACACACACAAACTTATATCAATTCACATTTGTACCAAAAAAAAAAAACACACACACAAATTTATATCAATCCACATTTGTACCAAAAGAAAACACACACACAAACTTATATCAATCCACATTTGTACAAAAAACGCACACACTAACTTATATCAATCCACATTTGTACAAAACACACACACACACACATATATATATTGTAATGCTAGTGTAATTAGCTCACTGACCTATTTAGTACGCAGTGCATGTCCCACTCAGTGACGATTTAGACGGTATCGTGTGTGTTAGGGCGTGACGAGAGCACGTGGACAGGTGACAGTTGTCTCTCTCTCTCTAGCTGTGTCAAGTGGCCGGGAAGGACGTAATCGTACACAGGTACTCCAGCTTATGTTGTTTTCCATATAATTGATAGTAAGGAGTTGTGTACCATGGGGAACCTATGTTTTAGTTTCCTTTATATTTAGTATTACGAGTATTAAATACCTCAATTGACGCTACCACGTCTTACATTGTTTATTCTGTTAACACTTCACTCGGCATTACATTGGTGGCAGCGGTGGGATTTTGGCTTATATCAATCTATACCCATAAGTTCGTTGTATTTTGTGATATATCACGCTGTGTTATGGATGATGCAAACGTAACACGACGGAAAAAACTACACTCGTACCCAGATAGTGACCGACAGTTGAAATCTCCAGCGGGGCAGCGTATGGGACATGCACTGGCCCAGGAACGACGTACCGTTTTGAACATGCCGTCATCAGAATCAATGACTGGTGTCCAAAGCCGTATAAGCGAGGAGATCTGTAAACTCCGGGAAGAGCTAGCCATGGAAACACAAAGGGCACACGAGGATTTACGCCGGCACAATCCGGATATGCACAGCTGGATAACAGATCAACTTACGGATCAGGAAGAAAGTAGAGTGGTTGAGGAAGGTGAGGACGTCAATCACGAATCCGCCGACGATTGTATCAAGTCAACAGATTTTTCACAACCTACACCACGGCAGAAGATCAAACGAGAGAAGGTATCTCAAGATCGGTACAGATCCGCGCCGGATTACGGACTATGGCGGGATGGACAACTGAGGAAGACGGGTAAAGATAATGGAGCCATTCCCAAGATCAGATCGGCGAAAGGTCATATGAACCAACCCACCGGATCATTCGAACAAGCTGTCGGAGATAAGCAGAGTGGAAGGATGAAATCCATACCATATTCGAGGGGTGAAAACTATGGAGGGAACAAACGTGAGCTGGATCAGGAGGATCTTCGAAATGCGCTGCGGATTAAATCCGAGCCGGATTTTAAGGATCAAAACACAGAAATACATTCCAACAGGTGTAGAGGGAGAACCACTTTCCCTGGGGAGGACACATTTCGGATCAGACGCCACGATACGGAGAGTTTGAACAGATCAGACCCACAGCTGGAACGGTCAAGGGGGGCTGAGACCGGATCGGATCATAACGGCGGAGCCGGATCGGATCACAATGATGATCCCGGATCGGATCACGGGATCAAATCCAGACATAGTCATAGAAGACCAAAAGTGACGCCCGAAACCTACAACGGATCGACTCCGTTACCGGATTACCTGAAATATTTTGAGATGTGTTCCCGTATCAACGAATGGAACAATCTACAGAAGGCGGAATATTTGTGCGTCAGTCTCCGTGGACAAGCTCAACAGACAATTGGAATCTTGTCTGCAGAGGAGATGCAAAACTATGAGAAAGTCGTCGCAGCACTGAACAGGAGATTTCATCCGCAGAAAAGGAGTGAGTTGTACAGAGCTCAGCTCAAGGCGAGAAGACAAACAGAGGGAGAATCGGTAATGGAGCTGAGCCAGTCCATAAAGAGATTGGCGTTAGAGGCTTATCCGGGAATAGATCACAACATTCTCGACGTCCTAGCAAGAGACCATTTCATTGACGCGCTAACAGATCCTAGCATTCGCCTCTACGTTTTACAAGCCGATTGCAAGAGTCTAGAAGATGTCACGCAAAGAGCAATACAGTTTGATTCTATAAAAAAGGCAGAAACACAGCGAAATTCTTCTTAGGCTGATAGAGTGATTCGACCTGCGGATCTGGATGTTGAAACGAGATCCGGGACGCAAGGAGATCACGTAGATCGGCGTTTAGAGGAAGAAATTCAAGAGCTTCGGACTCAGTTCCAGGAACTAAAGACGTTATTAAAGGAGCGACGTGAGGACAAGGCTAAATTTGCCGGGAGGAGATGCTTTAATTGTAATAAAAGAGGGCATATCAGCAGAGATTGCAAGGAGGAAAGAAGGGAACGTAAACAGAAGAAAGAATCGGAAAACTTCTAGGTGTGATCGGGAAGGGTCAACCAATCGCACCTTATTTAGGACCCAATTCGTGGGAAGAGTATTATGACGGGTGTTTTGTTCCATGCACGGTTCACGGTTTGGGAGTGGATTTCTTAGTGGACACGGGAGCTAGTGTGTCTATCTTATCTACAAAGATTTACGAGCGGATCCGTCATAAGATCCCCAATCCGGGAAGTGTTCCGTGGAATACGAAGGGAGTCACAGGGCATAAACTCAGAACGGAAGGAATCGTTAATCTAGAAATCATCATGGGCGGAAACAGCTATGCGCACCCATTCTTAGTTGCGGAGATCAATTACGACGGATTGTTGGGATTTGATTTCCTCAAATCTCATAGATGCACTGTTGATGTTCATTCCTCCGTTTTGCGTCTACCACCTGAATCTAATGTGTGTGGAGAGGGTCCCAACTACCCGGAGACAAGGGTAGATTTGGAAACCCGAAAGGTCAAAGTCAGGGTCGTCGAAGATGTTCTAGTTCAACCAGGTCATGAGATGATACTACCTGTTCAGCCTGAGGAGTCGTCGAGGCAATCAATGATTGTTGAACCGATAAGCACTTTCGTCCAGAAACATAATCTTATGGTTTGTAAGGTTATCATTGACGGAACGTCGGAACGAAGTCCGCTAAGAGTTATGAATCTTGGCTCTGAGTCCAAACTGATTCGAAAAGGAACTGTTGCGGCCGAAGCAGAACCTATCGTAGATGTTTGGAACGCCGAGACCGCGAAGCTGAAACGCGAACCGGATTTGGTAGCATCAGTAGCTAGTACTTCGGCTGATATTCCGATATCCCCGCACTTAGGACCAATGATAAAAGGTTGCAGAAATAAGCTGTCCGTAGACCAGTTAACAGAGGTTAAGAAGCTCTTGAGTGAGTACGATGACGTGTTCTCGAAATCTAACACAGATATAGGTAAAACCGGAGTTGTCAAACATCGTATTGAAACGGGTAACCAGAATCCAATAAAGCAATCGCTGAGACGAGCGCCGATGCACTTATAAGCAGAAGCTGACCGGCAAGTAGAGTCGATGCTACAAAATAAAATCATAGAACCATCAGACGGTCCATGGGCCTCCCCAATTGTACTAGTGCAAAAGAAAGACGGAACGATGAGGTTCTGCGTCGATTACCGCAAGCTAAATGCCGCTACTATTAAAGACGCATACCCACTGCCGAGAATTGATCAAACTCTGGACAGCCTCTCAGGAGCTAAATGGTTTTCGACTCTCGACCTTACAAGCGGATATTGGCAAGTGCAGATGGAGGACGCAGATAAAAGTAAAACCGCTTTCGTAACCAGAAAGGGCCTTTTTCATTTTAATGTGATGCCGTTCGGTTTGTCCAATAGCGGTAACACCTTTGAGAGACTAATGGAAAGAGTACTCGCAGGTTTACACTGGGAAATATGCCTAGTATACTTGGATGATGTTATCATTTTCGGTAAAACATTTGAGGATCACATCCACCGGCTCCGGCAGGTATTCGATCGACTCCGAGGAGCAAATCTTAAATTGAAACCAAAAAAATGCAACCTGCTGTCGAGTTCCGTCAAGTATTTGGGTCACGTGGTGTCCGAAGCCGGCGTTAGCACTGATCCCGAAAAGACAAAAGCGATATCGGAATGGCCTACGCCAGCAACGGTCAAAGAACTGCGCAGTTTCCTCGGGTTCTGTTCGTACTATCGGCGGTTTGTCAAGGGGTTTTCGACTATGGCCCGACCTCTGTTCGAACTGACAGAGAAAAATCGACCGTTCATATGGAGGGATGAACACGATGAGGTTTTTTTGAAATTGAAACAAAAACTGACAGATTCAGAGGTCCTTGGTTATCCAGATCCAGACCGCACATTTATATTGGATACCGACGCTAGTAATACCGGAATTGGAGCAGTTCTGTCGCAAGTTCAGATTCAAGATGGCACTCCCGTCGAACGCCCGTTAGCGTACGCCAGTAGAACGCTCACTAAAACTGAACGGAGATATTGCGTGACGAGAAGAGAGATGCTTGCGGTGGTTTTTTTCATAAAGCATTTTCGCCATTATCTTTATGGACGGAAGTTCAAGCTTCGCGTTGACCATGCCGCTCTTAGATGGCTGCTATCGACCCGTGAACCTGAGGGCCAAATAGCCCGTTGGATCGAGACATTGGACACATATCAGTTTTCAATAGAACATAGACCCGGAAAGAGGCACGCTAATGCAGATGCATTGTCAAGACGTCCGTGTAAGCAGTGCGGGCTTGAAGAAAGCAACTACAATGAAGTTTTGGGGAGCGATATGACGTCAGAGCCAGATTGTAGAGCAGTGTTGAATAACATCGTAGACGGCGATATCAGGAAAGCTCAATCAGAAGATCGTGAGCTAAGTTTTCTCCTGGAGCACAAAACGAACGATAGGAAACCATCGCCTGAAGATTTCCCAGCGGCGTCCGCGGACCTAAAAAGCTATATCGCCCAATGGGAGCAATTACGCGTAATAGATGGGGTACTTTGCAGGAGATGGGAGAATGAATCCGGTTCCGGTTATAAGGATCTTTATTTGGTCCCCTATACACTCCGGCAAACGATTCTTCAGGAACTGCACGACGCGAAAACCGCTGGACATCTGGGTTATAAGAAGACCGTCCGTAAAGTGAGGGATCGATTCTTCTGGAGGGGTCTCGCCTCCGACGTCGCAAAGTGGATCGCATCATGCCCTGTTTGCGCTTCCAAGAAAAACCCTATTCCCAAGAGGAAATCTCCTATGAATATCTACCTTAGCGGAGGACCGATGGAAAGAGTCGCTGCAGATATTCTGGGCCCATTGCCGTTAACAGCAACCGGAAGTAGATACATCCTGGTAGTAACGGATTGTTTCACGAAGTGGGTTGAAGCGTTCCCCATCCAAAATCAGGAAGCAAATACGGTAGCCAGTGTTTTGGTAGAAAAGTTCTTTTGTCGTTTTGGTCTTCCGCTTGAGTTTCATTCTGACCAGGGCAGGAACTTCGACTCAAAAGTCATGAAGGAGGTTTGCAGTGTTTTGGGTATCGCAAAGACGAGGACGACGCCTTTCCATCCTGAGTCAGATGGTCTCGTGGAGAGGTTTAATAGGACTCTGGTGCAGATGCTGAGTGCGTATATTGAGAACCACAATCAAGATACTTGGGACGAATATTTACCCTATGTGTTGATGGCGTACAGGTCGAGCGTTCAGGAAAGTTCTGGTTTTACACCAAATTTTCTCACCTTGGGAAGGGAAATTTACCTGCCTGTCGACGTAATGTTTCCACCTCCCTCTAAGGCTCAGACAACGACCGAATTCGCTAGGAGAATCCAATCAAGGTACAACGAAGCGTACGGATTTGCAAGGGAGTATCTTCGTAGATCAGCTTCCGTCCAGAAGAGACACTATGATAAAAACACAATAAATAAACCATTCCAACCCGGGGATCATGTTTATCTTTTCACTCCGAATAAGAAAAAAGGCATATGCCCAAAGTTTCAGAAATTTTGGAAACCCCATGTTGTCTTGAATCGTTTGTCTGAAGTCACTTATCGTGTGAGGGCAGATCCAGGTCCTGGAAAGCCCAAAGTTGTCCATTTCAATCGACTTAAGCCTTTCCCTCTCGAAGCCTGTCGGCACGCATCCAGCCGAAATTCAGATCGTCTCCATGATTGGAATAGGGTCCCGGTGACCGACGCGAACAATCCTGACCACGTCGATGTCAATGATAGTGTTAACGTTTCCGCGAAAACATCTGAATCTCTGTCGTCAAAGACCGGCACATCTGAAGGATTACTACGTTTACTGTTACTGTCCCTTTTGCTTGCAGGATGGGTAGGTCTCGATCAAGGTCCCCTGTGAAGCTAGCGAAGAGGAGGAACTCGGATGGCGTGGTAAGGTGCAGAGAATGTGGTGAAGATTTCTCCACGATGTCCAACCTCAGACGACACGAGCGGACCAAACACCAGAAGGAGGGGTCTAGGAAAGCGTGTCCACTCTGTGACAATACCTTTTCTCATGCCGACGATCTCCTGCGGCATATCAGCAGGGAGCATGGGAAAAGTTCCTCGCCTCCTAGGGACAAATCGTCGAGGGAAAGCGAACGGCAACGGGAGATGGTTCCTGTCCCGGATAGACTGTCTGTTCGTCCAGGGTCTAAGGAACGAATCGGTCGCGATGAAAATGAAAAGGCGGAGTATTCGAGCAGCTCGGACGAGGAGCAGCCGACGAATCCTATAATACCAGATACACCTGTGGGTCCGATCATCCCCATTGATGTGTCACACTATCGCATCTCCTTGACGAGGGAGTATACAACCTATAGGAGGGACGGAAGGACGGTCAAGTCAAAGACTGTGGATACCTGGCAGTTCAATCCGGAAATAAGACTATGAGAACTTTTCATTTTGTTAAATATGTTTTTTTTTTCTAAGAGAAATTCGAGACGAATTTTTTTAAGAGAGGAGAATAGTGTAATGCTAGTGTAATTAGCTCACTGACCTATTTAGTACGCAGTGCATGTCCCACTCAGTGACGATTTAGACGGTATCGTGTGTGTTAGGGCGTGACGAGAGCACGTGCACAGGTGAACAGTGGTCTCTCTCTCTCTAGCTGTGTCTAGTGGCCGGGAAGGACGTAATCGTACACAGGTACTCCAGCTTATGTTGTTTTCCATATAATTGATAGTAAGGAGTTGTGTACCATGGGGAACCTATGTTTTAGTTTCCTTTATATTTAGTATTACGAGTATTAAATACCTCAATTGACGCTACCACGTCTTACATTGTTTATTCTGTTAACACTTCACTCGGCATTACAGTATTAACAGTCCCGAATTCTATGTTAACGGTCCCGAATTCTGTATTAAAAGTCCCAAATTCTATGTTAACGATCCCGAATTCTGTATTAACAGTCCCGAATTCTGTATTAACAATCCTGAATTCTATGTTAACGGTCCCGAATTCTGTATTAACAGTCCCGAATTCTATATTAACAGTCCCGAATTCTATGTTAACGGTCCCGAATTCTGTATTAACAGTCCCGAATTCTGTATTAAAAGTCCTGAATTCTATGTTAACGGTCCCGAATTCTGTATTAACAGTCCCGAATTCTATATTAACAGTCCCGAATTCTATGTTAACGGTCCCGAATTCTGTATTAACAGTCCCGAATTCTGTATTAAAAGTCCTGAATTCTATGTTAACGGTCCCGAATTCTGTATTAACAGTCCCGAATTCTATGTTAACGGTTCCGAATTCTGTATTAACAGTCCCGAATTCTATGTTAACGGTCACGAATTCTGTATTAACAGTCCCGAATTCTATGTTAACGGTCCCGAATTCTGTATTAACAGTCCCGAATTCTATGTTAACGGTCCCGAATTCTGTATTAACAGTCCCGAATGCTATGTTAACGGTCCTGAATTCTGTATTAACAGTCCCGAATTCTGTATTAACAGTCCCGAATTCTATGTTAACGGTCACGAATTCTGTATCAACAGTCCCGAATTCTGTATTAACAGTCCCGAATTCTATGTTAACGGTCCCGATTTCTGTATTAACAGTCCCGAATTCTATGTTAACGGTCCCGAATTCTGTATTAACAGTCCCAAATTCTATGTTAACGGTCTCGGTAACTGAACATGTGCCATGGAGTGATGAAATTCACAAAATGGTTTAAGTATCTGAAGAACGTTCCATCTATGTATCTATCATGTCTTGATATCTAGTTTAAGAATATTTTAAAATCTGAATCTTTTCGACCCCTCTTGTCATCAGGCTATGTAGAGTGGAGACCAAATACTTCACAATTTTGGTTCACTTTGGACAAGGAAGTGCTTTCAAAATTTCTTAACTTCGGGGTTTTTTAGAAGTCGATAATGACTTTATGAGTTGAAGTCGGAAATGTAGACGGACGGACGATACATAACGACGGTCTTAAGGCGATTGCAATAGGTCACATGAGACTTCGATTTGAAATATTTTTCACGAAATATGTTTCTAAAAGAAGACGATGAGTTTGGTCAAAGTTCGTTGACTATATACGATTTGACTACTTTTTGAGTCATCACTATTAAAGTTTCACTATAACCCATATTTAATCGTGCTAAGAATGGCAGTGAGACGTAGTAGATTTAACAAAGAACATCATATCAGCAACTGAACGCTGTTTATACAAATTTTCGTAAAGATTGTGGTAGCAGTTTATTTGCATTTTTGCTGAAATTATTGGTCATGTTCGATATATACAGGTATAGCAGTTTGGTTTTGATAAATATAACAATACATGTAAATATATTTATAAAATACATAACAATTACATTAACAGTAGAGAGATACAATTTGTGTAAATCAAAAATTTCCTCTGATTTCTGATATTTGATTGTCATGGTTACCTACTGAAAAAAAATGCAAAAAATGCAAAAATAAAGAAACAAAACCACACTGCCAATTCCAACCTAACACTACAACTTTCTAGAAGAAATTTAATTCTAAACACCTATCTTAAAATCAACAACACTGTCATGGTAACAAAGTACTTACATTTCAGCAAATTCCAACCCGGAAATTCTTCATAACATGACCACATGTAAGCACTATGAAAATTTCACTTCCTGTAAAGCTAGTTTTTGGTAGGAAGACACAGATTCGAGACTGCCCAAAGAGTAATCTCCAGAATATTATTCTGAAAAAAATGAAACCCCACATTGGCCACTTCAACATGACAAGACCATTGTTAGCAAGGACAAAAGACACTCAAGTCAACAGCACCTTTTGATACAACTTTAGAGTTAGTTACAGTAGAACCAAACGATTAATTAAACTTCATCATACAGCTGTTTCGTCCTTCTGGGCCTCGTCAGTGATGCTATATCATACAGCTGTTTCGTCATTCTGGGCCTCGTCAGTGATGCTACATCATACAGCTGTTTCGTGCTTCTTGGCCTCGTCAGTGATGCTACATCATACAGCTGTTTCGTCCTTCTAGAACTCGTCATTGATGCTATATCATACAGTTATTTCGTTCTTCTAGGACTCGTCAATGATGCTGCATCATACAGCTGTTTCGTCCTTCTAGGCCTCGTCAGTGATGCTACATCATACAGCTGTTTCGTCCTTCTTGGCCTCGTCAGTGATGCTACATCATACAGTTATTTCGTCCTTCTAGGACTCGTCAGTGATGCTGCATCATACAGCTGTTTCGTCCTTCTGGGCCTCGTCAGTGATGCTACATCATACAGCTGTTCCGTCTTTCTAGGACTCGTCAGTGATGCTACATCATACAGCTGTTACCTCATTCTGGGCCTCGTCAGTGATACTAACGGCCTAAATTTTGAAGACTAGGAGGCGACTGATGAAAGAAGAAAATTCTTAATCGAGACGGGGAGATGCGCTAGACCCGATAAATGTCCAAATTTTCATATCTTCAATCATTTCAAAACAATGTCAAGTATATTTGCATGTTTTGAATTGTGCCACTATTAAAATGAAAGCAGTGTCTACCGCCTGCATTCTTAAAGATTGAACAAAAGACAAACAAGTGAACTATTAAGTTTAGGTATCTAATATAACGAGTTCCTAATCCTTATTACCAATGAGCAATCTAAATGATCTTATTTCTTGTTTTGAAAATATTGCATAATGTGTGGATAGGGTTTCCTTCGTTATCAGGCACGCATAGCTGTTTTTGTACACAGGAAATGAAGTGATGTTTGCAGACAAGGATCGGGTTATAGGTATAAGCGAGGATAGAACGTCAGACTTCTAATTCTTTTAAGAATGATACGTGGGATAGACTTAACCAACTCTAAAAGTAAATCCGACGCAAAATGCTCTCGTTTAAGCCTCTCTCTGGTATAGTTTCCATGGAATCTCTATTTGTCTTGAAATTCATATTCCTATAAAAAAAAACGGTATTTCACGATATTTTAGGCCTTGCACGAAAAGTTCAAGTCGCTTAACGTTTTGAATAATTCTTTGATCCCTTGTTAATATGTGACTAGTTATATCATATATATATAAAGAGACACAGCAATTGATGCTCAGGTCTGCAAACATTACCGAAACAGAGGTCGGAAATAGAACAGAGAATATGTTGTTTATTTCAATAATACCTCACCACCATATAGACAATAGCGTATTTCCACCGGCAGCCCATAATTTACATAACAAAGAAAATAAATATCCCGTGAGAGGACCCTTAATGCTTGGTACGAACGCACCGCGCATGACCCAAAACCTCACTTCCGCTTATGGCAGCCATCACCGACTGAGGAGCGACATTTCTTCTACGGTTTTCAGGCATTTCTTAGTGTTTCACGTGTTATTTGTGTTGTACAGTATCTGTATTT
>NW_026783185.1:0-59457 GCF_031769215.1 Ylistrum balloti | reverse complement strand
GAAGAATCAAGTCCCGGGGTTCTCGCCCGATCCCATCAAGATTCCGGCTTTGACTAGCTCGGAGGAGAGGGATAGATTGCTTTGTCCCTGTAGGGCTCTTAGGTTTTATCTCGATAAAACCAGGGGGGGGCGGGGCTCCAGATCCCGTCTATTTTTGCCTATCAAACAGGGACAGCAAGACATCTCCTCCCAGTCGGTGTCTAGGTGGGTATGCCAGGTCATTAAGTATGCTTATGAGCATTCTGATGACCAGGCTCGGGCGAGGGTGAGAGTGCGGGCTCATGAGGTAAGGGCCCTCGCTGCATCCTGGGCCCTTCTTAATGGGTCCTCCTTTCAGGAGGTCATGTCTGCTGCCTTCTGGCGGGGCAGGGATACATTTACAGATTTTTATCTGAGATCCCTGGCTTCCCACTCAGAGGGTTTGTATTCTTTGGGACCTCTGGTGGTTGTACAGTCTGTGGCTGTGCCCCCCGTTAGCCCCGGGGCTCGTCTTTTCCGTTTGGCGGCACGTGGTTTACCTGCTCGGTCACGGGGAGGTTGCCCCTTCTTATTCTATGCACTCTGTCCCCCCTCCCTACCAAGTTTAGTGTGCTAGATGGGCTGCCTGGCTGCTAGTCACCACTACGGTAAGACGAATTCGCATACTAAAGTTATGGTAATTATTACTGAAATGAAATTGAGGTTTTTTTAATGTAAAACCAATTTTCATGAGGTAATACTTACCATAACTTTATGGAGTCCCACCCTTTCCTCCCCTCTTCCTATCTGCCTGACTGCCCCTCTACGGGTGCTACATAAAGGCTAAGAGGAAGGGAAATAACTCTATGTTCATGACGTGAAGGCTCATGGTCGTAGGGAGGGCGGGATTTTTGAATCTTTTGTTTTTGGGATACAAAGATGAAAATTGGTTTTACATTAAAAAAACCTCAAATTACATATTAGAGTTGTCTCCCTTAAATATACTTTCCTAAGTTATTGAGAGTAATATGAGTCCATTCAATCTCACTATGAAATGAGTAACAAGTTAAGTAATAGAGTCCAAAAATAACAGTGTCCAAGAAAACTTAGTTATAAATAAATATTTACCTTGGCAGAATAGGGCCATCCACAGCCTTGTTACGGAATGTTTCCACATACACAGGCAGCTCCACATGCTTGACAAGCCACTGAAGAACATCATCTGTTGTCCAGTTGTACACTGCAATAGTCATTTATAATTCACTGTTGCATCTTTTCTTGTCCCTGGTAATGTACTAGTTCAAATGCCTAGTAAATATACCACCTATCCTCAGTAAGACTGAGATGCTTTTTTTGCTATTTTATATTCCACAGGATAATTCAGCAAAATTCTTTCTACAGTATGTGCACGAGATTGATTTGTCTTAGTCAATCGTCTTCCTACCTTTATGGTCCTGTCTATATAGGTCTGTTTTTTGTACCCTCCTTTTCACGAAGGCCTATTCTAAAGTTTCCTTTATAATTTACTTTCCTGTTAATAACAGTCTGTCTTTAACAGTCTGTCTTTAACATTCCATCTATATAGGCCTGTTTAAAAAGTTTTTTCGCTATCCTTTTCATGAAGGCTTATATTAAATTTTTCCTTTACTATCCTGATATTTACAGTCTACCTTGACCAGCTTGTTTTAAAGTTTTTTGTTAGATTCTTTTTATTAAGGCTTATTTTGAAGTTTCCCTTTACCATCCTTAAAACATTGACCTACCTTTACAATCTTGTCTATAAATGCTTATTTTTAACGTTTTTTTTTGGTTCTCTCATCTGGAATTTATAACTATCTGAGCTATACATAAGTGCTAATCTAAATCATGTTTGTCAATTCCCAATTCATCAAAACGTTTCTTTCCTAAAATAACTATCTATCTAAATATCTCAAGAAAATAGACATAAATCAATATAAACTTGAATAACACATAGTTTTAAACATTTGTTCTTTCATTTCTAAATCTTCATGATGCTTAAGTACATAAATTGCCTATATCATATATGTTTTTGAAAGCTAAGTAGAATTTCTTACAGGTTGTCTTTAAGTAATGTGTTTCCAGATAACAAGCTTCTCAGACATAGTGAAAGGTTACTAACAGTAACAAATGAGCAAGGATAATATCCTCATCAGTATCAGATCCTCATAGAATGGGCAACAGATGAGTATCTATAGGGACCTGTTTATACATCATGGTCAGTCTGGATACAGGCCAGCATTTCAGGAGGGTTATATTCCTATGTCCCTAAACTCATAACCAAAAACATAGTCTAAGTGGACGAGTGGAATAAACCACTGAACTCAAACTTGGAGAAGTTATATATCCTTAAAAATTCACCAAAAGATTTTATCTACTTTTTCTTTAGTTGGTCATAATTTAATATTTCAATGTTTTGTTACTGATGTCCATGTTGTAGAGGATTTCACATACATGATCCTGTACAAGAGATAAGCTTGTACGTTTCATTTGAACTGGTTTTACTTCAAAGTTTCAGTCTTTTCTAATATATGTTTACAACAAGAGGCCCAATGGGCCTGCAACACTTGCCTGATATATATACCAGCCAAATTTCATGCCTGTAGCACTTTTATTTCATGAAAAGAAGTTGTTTAAAAGGTTTTAACAAATTTGACCCCTATGACCTTGAATATATTAAGGTCATTTCTTCTCGCACTCTTTGTTGGACTTCATCCTAGGAACATGCCAGCCAAATATCATGCCTCTGGGCCTTTTAGTTTATGAGAAGAAGTTGTCTCTTCAAGCCAGATGAACTAAAAATATGAATTTTTCATTGAATTGCATCAAAATGTAAAAGAAGACAACACACTAGTTTTGATTACAAAGAGATGCTACACTGTACAGCTCTTGTATCAACTTGTAGTATTAGAAAAAGTCTTAAAGTGTTATTTCCTTGATAGCGAATGATTTTCATCTGTGATTCTAATTTGATGCTGTAAAATTAAAATATCAGGATATATATTTAAACATCTGTGATTCTAATTTGATGTTTGGTTTTTAAATACACAATTACTTAACAATTTGGATTCAGTAAATGCATTTTGTATCCCTTTCAGTAAACATATATACATGTTTCTGTAGACATAAACATTATATCAATAAAGAGAACAAAAAAAAAGCCAAGTTAACAGTATTCTTTACCTTTTAACAGGTCAAGTTCTTAGACCAATAGACCATGCAGATATCCTCAAACAGTATCATATATGAGAAAATCTAATCCTTAACTGTTCTTACTAATATTTCCATGGAGATATTTAAAGAAATTTGGGTAAACACTGATAACCAATGCTGATAAGGCCTCAAAATGTTGATGTTGTGTTATTTACTTGCTTTAGTATGAAGCTATCTCCCTTCACATGTATGTATCAGCAATTATGGCAGCATACAGCCTTAACTAATGATAATGTCATGGTTTTTTTTCAAAATAAGGTCAAATATTTTACCATGAATGATACCATCTATCTACAATGCTTGGATGAAGAAAGTCATCTCATAGTAAGATAGCATACATCCTTAACATCATTTAACTGTTTGTAGTGTTGCCAAAATAACAATCTAAGGCATTTTTGAGCCAACAATAGCTTCATAATAAGCTTTTACAGAATAAAGACGATTCATTACACAGCAACCAATGTGTTTAATGTATTGACTGGTCTAGTGTTATTGTGCCATTACTTTTAATATTCAAGAAAAATAATAAGCAAAAACGTCTTGTAAATTGAAAATGTTTATAAGTGATAATTCCCACCAGGTGCTCTACATTAGTCATATACTCACTGAGATTTTTATAAAGTAATGTACATGGTGTGTATATTCACCAATGTAAATGCGTCACATAATACTTTTTTGATATAACACTAATATTAACGAAACAATTATATTTATGTATCAATCAGATGGAAATGTAATTCAATAAATTTCTCATACAAAAAGATAATCTTGCCAAGTCAAGGATAGGGAAGACGTTTAGAATTAAACATTAATTAAATTTTAAAATCGTTTCAATCTTTGGGTTTTATCTTTTTAAACAGCCTTTACATATTTTGCTGAAATAACCAGCAGTACAATCAGTAGAAAATCTAGAACTTAAATGACTCACAAGTCTTTTATATAATTGTAAATTTGTATATTTTTTATAATTAAAATAATTATGTGTGGAACTCTTGACTGAAGGATTGGGATGCCACGACAGTTACTATGGAAATGGCTGTCTTTTGGTAGAGATTTTGTCTATAATGCTGGACTATTGAGGATTAAGTCCAGAACAGCAATTAACAAAGGTGAAGATATGTGACCTTCATTAGTATATTGGTTCACAGTCCCACACTGCACTCACTGGCCAGAGATAGACAGATATAGTGTTGGATAAGTGACCTTTATGTAAAGTAGAATGTCCCATACTGGATTCATTACTGTTACAGGCTATATTACAAGGTAATTAGGTCTGATTACAGCCCAAGCATGAGTAAGATAACTCCACAAATTACTACAGTCCTACAACCTCCTGTCAGAAGTCAAGGTCAGGCCAACTACCATGTAGTTACCCTAAATTAACCAGCCCTGCATGCTTACAGAAGAATAGGAATAGAAGTTAATCTTTAAGAATGAAAAGTAATATTTACAAAGATGTCTAGAATTTAAATTTTCCCCATTCTTGGTGATATGCCATAATTATTTGAAGGTTATAAATTATAATAACTGCCATAGAAAGTAACTTCACTGTTCTTCATATGTTACTGGTAGCAGTAGAGCTAACATATAACGTAATTATGATTAACTTGCCATAAAAAAATTGAAAGTATGGCTGATCCAATACCTATACTGTTGGTTGAGTTAATGTTTAAAAAAATCATTAAATGTCCATGGTGGATTGGATTATTATTTTTTTTTTTCAAAATGAGTTAAGAACAATCTTAAAAGAAAGAATTTTAAAACTGAATACAATTTTACAAAGGTTGAATATTATCTTACATAAGCGGTATATCAATTTTGTTTTTTTTTAAATGGATCATTATATGGAGTATTGTTTCTAACAGAAAAACCTTTTAACATAGAATAGATACGACACAAAAAGCTGTTTCTACACACTGTAATTAAAGTGTTAGTCTTATCACTATTCCATCATAGCTTCATTGTGTACTAGGTAACAAAAAAAAGAACCCCATGCCTGGTAATAAGCCCAAATGTAACTTTTACTTTTTTGTAGAATTACCAATGGAAGCTTTTTCATTGTCAGAAATTTTGTATTGATCTCTGGGGTTATGGCAGGATAAACTTCACTGCAACAATGGGACAATCCAACTGCACAGCACCGTACAGATCTAGAGGAAACTACATGTACTTAATGGGGTGAGAGTCAAAGGTTAAAACAGAATACTTAATGGGGTGAGAGAGTCAAAGGTTAAAACAGAATACTTAATGGGGTGAGAGAGCCAAAGGTTAAAACAGAATACTTAATGGGGTGAGAGAGCCAAAGGTTAAAACAGAATACTTAATGGGGTGAGAGAGTCAAAGGTTAAAACAGAATACTTAATGGGGTGAGAGAGCCAAAGGTTAAAACAGAATACTTAATGGGGTGAGAGAGCCAAAGGTTAAAACAGAATACTTAATGGGGTGAGAGAGCCAAAGGTTAAAACAGAATACTTAATGGGGTGAGAGAGTCAAAGGTTAAAACAGAATACTTAATGGGGTGAGAGAGGTTAAAACAGAATACAAAGAGTTAAAACAGAATACTTAATGGGGTGAGAGAGCCAAAGGTTAAAACAGAATACTTAATGGGGTGAGAGAGCCAAAGGTTAAAACAGAATACTTAATGGGGTGAGAGAGCCAAAGGTTAAAACAGAATACTTAATGGGGTGAGAGAGCCAAAGGTTAAAACAGAATACTTAATGGGGTGAGAGAGCCAAAGGTTAAAACAGAATACTTAATGGGGTGAGAGAGCCAAAGGTTAAAACAGAATACTTAATGGGGTGAGAGAGTCAAAGGTTAAAACAGAATACTTAATGGGGTGAGAGAGCCAAAGGTTAAAACAGAATACTTAATGGGGTGAGAGAGCAGAATACTTAAAGAGTTAAAACAGAATACTTAATGGGGTGAGAGAGCCAAAGGTTAAAACAGAATACTTAATGGGGTGAGAGAGCCAAAGGTTAAAACAGAATACTTAATGGGGTGAGAGAGTCAAAGGTTAAAACAGAATACTTAAGAGGTTAAAACAGAATACTTAATGGGGTGAGAGAGCCAAAGGTTAAAACAGAATACTTAATGGGGTGAGAGAGCCAAAGGTTAAAACAGAATACTTAATGGGGTGAGAGAGTCAAAGGTTAAAACAGAATACTTAATGGGGTGAGAGTCAAAGGTTAAAACAGAATACTTAATGGGGTGAGAGAGCCAAAGGTTAAAACAGAATACTTAATGGGGTGAGAGAGCCAAAGGTTAAAACAGAATACTTAATGGGGTGAGAGAGCCAAAGGTTAAAACAGAATACTTAATGGGGTGAGAGAGCCAAAGGTTAAAACAGAATACTTAATGGGGTGAGAGAGCCAAAGGTTAAAACAGAATACTTAATGGTGAGAGAGCCAAAGGTTAAAACAGAATACTTAATGGGGTGAGAGAGCCAAAGGTTAAAACAGAATACTTAATGGGGTGAGAGAGCCAAAGGTTAAAACAGAATACTTAATGGGGTGAGAGCCAAAGGTTAAAACAGAATACTTAATGGGGTGAGAGAGCCAAAGGTTAAAACAGAATACTTAATGGGGTGAGAGAGCCAAAGGTTAAAACAGAATACTTAATGGGGTGAGAGAGCCAAAGGTTAAAACAAAGGTTAAAACAGAATACTTAATGGGGTGAGAGAGTCAAAGGTTAAAACAGAATACTTAATGGGGTGAGAGAGCCAAAGGTTAAAACAGAATACTTAATGGGGTGAGAGAGTCAAAGGTTAAAACAGAATACTTAATGGGGTGAGAGAGCCAAAGGTTAAAACAGAATACTTAATGGGGTGAGAGAGTCAAAGGTTAAAACAACAAAACTGATAGTTATATCTTAGTTGTCCTTTAAAGTCTGGAAGAACTGATAGTGAATTTGCTTCTTTCAATTGATATGACAGCTAGTATGTACAATCTGAAGCTGATCAGAACTCAATGTTGTTAATGATATGTTTACTTCATATTGAAATTTGAAGCTAATCTATGGAAAGTTTAAAAACCAAAACATGATGATTGTTTATTTACACAAATATGTCAAATTTCCCAAGGACATAACCTGAGGGAAATATCATAGCGGGTAAAAAGATATTATATGTCACTGCATAAACTGTTTATTATACCAAAACCTTTATTCTACATTTTCAGGCTCATCATGTCCACTTACTGGTTTAGATTTGTATGATTTGAAGTTCAGGTTCAGGCTAATGTCTTTTAAATATTCTCTTTAACATTTCACAGACACACTGTTTTCTTGATATTATGAACTTTTTGGGTGGCAAAATTGCACCTATTTTCAATGTCTTTCACATCACAACATCAATGTATAGTTTGTTTGAATGTTATTTTGTAAGGATTTTGAACATGTGATCAAAGACACAAAACTCCTAATGATTTTGAGGCTGTGAATGGGTGACGTAATGATGTGGGTGACTCAACTATGAGCAAGCGACAATGTTTTGTCAGGCCATCACATGATCAAATTAATCCAATCAATATGCTTCCATATGAATTAGGTTTTCATACCTGTAGATTTCTTCCAAGCCTGCCAAAGGTCCCCGGTACTGATAAGTTTGTCATTGCCATGAAAAATGGACAGCCTTTCAAACCCTTCTGTATACTGAAGCTCATCCCGCATGAACTGTAATAGATAGCAAAACACATCAGCTGTACACAAATTCACCCATAATTGATAAATTCATTCTTTTGTTTTCCTGAAAAAGTAAGTGATTGTAATATGAAGAAAATTTTGATAGTGTAATTAACTTTGACAATCCCTCAATTCAATGGAGTGAAAAAGTTGACACAGGTTCCAGAAGCTGGTATAAGCTTGCCACATTTCTTAAGACTGAAGCTACTACAACTAGTTGCATTACCTGAAGTATTCCTTGACCTACATAACCTTGGACCGAAGTACAAATCTCTCTTTGATGTTTCCTGGGTTGTGTTGCTATATTTTGAATTAACTACATAAACTCTACCCTTACCTTTTAGCTTCCCTTCATTGGTTCAACAGCTGTTACATGTTTTGTAATTTATGATGGCAGTTACAATATGACAGATGATCTTTCCAAAATTAAGGAATAGCATTTCTCTCTAATTGAACAAATCTAATTGCTTATAATTGGTTGATATTAATGAATGTGATGGATGAACAAGGAAAACATGACAGGAATTGAGGATCCCTAAAACCTTTGATCAAGGCTGTTGTGTATTTCCTATTTTAGTTTAAGTAAGTTCCATTGTTGTGTGTCTTAAATTTGGTTAATATTTAATTAATGTGATGAATGGACAAATGAAACATGGCAGACTTCTAAAACCATAAATCCTCTCCTTTGTTGTGTAAAATTTATGTTACAACCCTTTTGTTTTGTATTTATCTTTTTTTAGATTTGTAATAAATCTGTTTGTTGTGTATCTAAAATATGGTTGATATTAAATACATGTGATTGATGGACAAATTATCCTCTCTGAGTTAAGCCCCTTTGTAGTGTATTCCATATCTGAGGTACAGCCCTTTGTGTATCTCCTATTTATTATCCTATCTTCTGAAGGAGCCTAAATTGGATTGAAAACTGGTTGCCAATAAACTGATGAATCCTGCCCCTTTGCCTGTTGTGATTGACTTCTACTACTCCTATCTCTTAAGTTATGCCCCTTTATTGCGTATCTCCTTAGCTTAGTCATGACCTTGACTGATTATAAAGGAATGTATACATCTGTAAAATTTGACCAGTATGCCAAAGGTCAGCTCACCAAGGACAACAAACAAGACATACCTGGTGTCGTCCACCTGTGATATACATTATAACAAAGTGATTGACGGTAATGCACACTTGCAATGGCAGTTAGGTTAAATCTTGAAGTATGTTTTTATTTCCATGTCACCTATCACCCATCTCTCCTGTGACTGAGAGACAGTGTGCCCAACAGGTGTTAGATATATGATTTAAGTCCTGAAATCATTTCTACTGTTGATCAGTCAAGCAGTTTACAGCAGGCACAGAAAACATTTTCTGTTACTCCAGGTATACATGTTTATTACCATCTAGAAAATTAGACATTTTTTGGGCAATCTTTCACCACAGAATGCCATTTTTGCATACATTAATAATATAGATGTAAACACCTTGAAAATACTGTCATGCATTCATACACAAATCCTATGATATAACATGCTATACAATGCATCATATTTATATCTATAAATCAGGTTAGGAAATCAATCACAACATCTTTGGAGTAAGTTGATATTGATTTATTTTGAACAGTCAACTGGTTTTGCCCTCTCCGGGCTTTATCAGGAAGCCAAGAGAGGGTGATGTTGTCAACTGGTTTTGCCCTCTCCAGGCTTTGTCAGGAAGCCCAGAGAGGGTGATGTTGTCAACTGGTTTTGCCCTCTCCGGGCTTTATCAGGAAGCCCAGAGAGGGCGATGTTGTCAACTGGTTGACGGTTCAAAATAAATTCATATCAACTTATTCCAAAGCTGTTGTGATTGATTCTCGAACTTGATTTTCCCTACTGCACAATCACAGTGCATACTTCCTGGTATCCAGCGGAGGGGTAACAAATCTTCTATTCTACCTACGAATCTGTACGGCGTTGGCTCTATCACCACTTCTATATCTATAAATGTTTCACTGCAGCATTTACTTCATTTATACCAACCGATTCTTTTATAACTCCATTTTAATTTTTTACACATTGTGGCAATAAGACTAGGTTTTACTGTGCTTCATAACTCCATTGTATACCTATGTATATTTACATGATACATAGTTATCAGACTTAACAATTGTATTAAAATGGCTTGATTATGTCTGTTTGTAAGGTTTATCATCCCCTACACATCGAGTCATTTTGAGGCAAGGTCTCCTGTAATAAATAGCTGGTGGCTTGTCCCCACTCAACAACATACTGGAAGCCAATGCATGTCATGCAGAGCTTAAGGATAAGGTGCCAACTCCAAGGAAACAACCACATCAGTACAAACCAGTGTGTTTCTCAGCATCCTAAGAAACATAGGAACAGCTACTGGTAGGAAGCTTGGAACCATACACCTTGGATATATTCACCTGAGGTTATGTGAACCAACACTCTAACCCTCTAAGCTATCTCCACCCCTTTGAAATGGTTGTTACTCTACTCAAACCGAACATTAGACTAAATAGTGTCAAATACATAATAATGTATGTGTGCCTTATCATCAATTTATCAGAAACAGTTTTAACTAGTGATTATTACCTGTTAGATAATCATGTCATTACTAATACCTAAATGCAATACAACAGCACTAGTGCTAGAAAAACAATACACGGCTCTGACTGTGATCTGACCTGTCATGCAGCTGTCACTCCACACATACTGATTCACTTACTAGTTCAAGGCCAGGGTGCTAGTCTGCGCATAGTTATATATACCAAGAGAAACATGTCGCAAACTAGTGAACAGCATCAGTGTGTGTGACATACCATAAAAATATGCCATCTTGGCAACTGGTTGTCAATTGCGTACCAGGGAAAATCATACCTAACCCTTACACAATTAGCTAATTGGTGGTACTAGATTGACACAAGTACCCACAGAAGCTCAATGTGATTACAGTTGTTCTTTCTGCCAAGAGAATTCCACATCCAACTACAATGATGCACAAATATAACAAGTCAATATTACAGTCAGCAAATCTCTTAATCAAAGATCAACATTATTTACTGCTGAAATATATGTAGGATATGGTAAAGTTGTGAAACTCTGAAAACTTTTTTCTGGTAAATCGCTTTTCTTGACCTAAAGGCTATAAATCTGATTACCACTGACATCCGGGCTAACAAGAGTGATTTAATACATCGTAAGCTGATAGCTTGTTTCACAATTGTTGTAGAATAAATAAAGTTTACATTATATCAAGGGTTTAATGCACAGTGGTCCTCAATGTTTCTCAAACCAAAACATGAAAATATCTTTATTGACAGAAAACAAAAATTATAAGACTACCCACAGGGATAAATTTTGTATACCAGAATAGAAATGTGTTGTCATTTTATCTATGTCTTATCTAATTTTTTCCGCTTTGGTTATAAAACATGCGTTTCTAGAATATTAAAGTTCTGAAAAAATAAGCGTTTCTTAAGCATGAATATTAAGTATGAGTTTATCTGTTGATATTACAGTACAGCTGAACTTTTGTTATATATAATGAAAAAAACAAACAATTATTAACACTAGAAATTGTGGCCTTTTCACCTAACAGAACTTCTTACCTAAAGGTCAATCATTTCCATAACCATGATAGATATCAGTTCAAGCAATTATCTAGACTCTAGAGCTTGCAGCTTCAGATTATTTATTTGTGTCCCACAAAAAGACTTTCTACATGTGACCCTTTCCTAAAAGCAGACCTTAACATCTGACACTATATTTTCTTACTACTATGAGTAACAATTGAACAAAATATGCAAATAACCAAAAATCATCGCCCTGTACCTCTACTGAAAAAAGCCATTTAAAGGTTTTGATCAAATTGATCCTGTGACCTTAAAAGTCAAGGTTATTCATAATATTAAAGCTGAAAACTAACATTTTGGACATCTTACATGTGAAATATTAAGGCTGTAGACCCTTGTGCAAAGTTTGTAATCAAAACAAGAAATGTTCAAATCTGATCCCTATCAAGGGACAGAAGTGCAATTTTCAGAAGAGTTTTAATAATACATTCAATAGCAATTGATCACAGAATGACAAATTTCATCACTGTGTGCCTCTTGGTTATTGAGAAAATACTACCGGTATTTAAAGATTTTCACATAATTGGATAGTGTGACCTTGAAAGTCAGTCAATGTCATTTATTTGGATTTTTAGACAAGATTTAATAAATGCATTTAAAAGCAATTATAACCAAAAATAGCAATTTTCAAATTTGACCCCTACCAGAACAGGAAGTTAAATGTTCAGACAAGATTTGATCAATACATCCAATAGCAATTGATGACAGCATGCATTTGACAAAATTCCATTCCTGTGTGCCTCTTGGTTATTGAGAAAATACATTTTAAAGTTTTTACATAAATGAATCAAGATCATTTATATTATCAAACTTGATAGCAAATGACCAGAACTTCCTAAATGTGAATATGAAGGGTCTTGGCCTTTAGAACCTGAGGAGAAGTTTTTCAAATTTTGATACCCAAAACAGTAAGTTTCAACCTTGACCCCAATGGAGAACTATGGAGAATCTATAATAACAATCCTCTTTTTCATATTTTATATTTGTTGATAAACAGCAATTAAATATTTCAAAAACTACTTAACCACTATATAACAATATAGTATGACATTTTTCTTTAAGTTGAAACTTACTGCATTAATCCAACAATATTTTTAAGAAATCACCTCAATAATACCTATTACATAGAATTATAAACACTTGAATTCCATTTGAATTATTAAATCCTATAATAAGCTCACTTAACTTTGAAGTATTGATGATGTGATGGCCCTTGAAGGAATTATTTCCAGATAAATTATACAGTATCAAAAACTTACAATATCTTCCAAAATCAGGAAATCTCTTTAAACTGCTTCCAAAATTTTATCCCTTCTATTAAAGAATGACAAAACCCATGTTAAAGACAAGTGTAGACTTCATCAGCATTGTTTTGTGTTTTCTTAAACCACTAGCTGTTTAAAGATAATGATTCTGCTTTCAACATCAGATGTTCAAGGCTGAATGAATAATTAACATTCCAGTATAACATTATTTAGATCCCTACACTATGCATGTGAATATCTTTTAACAATCAGACTTACAGTTTTAAGTTGTATACATTTACATGATTCTGAAAATTTCTCTGAATTCATACACATTACATAATCTTAATTAATGTTGCCTTTTTAAAGTGAAATTCACAAAAAAAATTTCAACATTTTAAATGTACAAGTCTCTAATTATAGCAATGGCCCTTGTACAATCAATTAACAATTTCTGTTGAAATACCAAGCAAAGGAAAAAAAAAATTGATTAGGAATCTGACAAAGAACAGCTGCATCCTTCTGAACATCATACAAGAATGCAAAATCATTTAAATGTAAAACGTCATTGAAATTCTGATCATGTTATGTAGTAATGGGTCTCTGTTATAAGATAAGGAAACAGGATGAAAAATTACCACCTAGATGAATAAATGAAATCACTACATTCACATAAATTGATTAAAAAAATCAACAATTTGAATATTATCCACCAAGCCATTGCACAGCATTCGACTTCCTGATAGGTACGTTGAAAACCCATAGACCAATCAGGAGATGCATGGTGTGCTACTGAATCTCCCCGAGTGTAACAAAGGAATTCCTGGTAGAGAAACAAAATTTCCAGTTCTATTGTAAGAATGATTTAAGATTAGTTAAAGAAAAAAAAACTTCTGAACCTGCTACTGCTGTCAAGATGAAATACTCCTTTATTGATATATACCTTAGTGAAAACAAATGAAAAAAATTCAAAAACAGGAACTCAGATATATATCTCTCATATCAAGAAAGGATATATCAGTACTGACTTCTTGTGTAAACTTAGACTTGTAGACCCTGAACAATGGCCCGTTAAATCTTGTTTTGTAAAACCATATTGTATTACCCCGTTAAGGTTACATGATATATAATGTACACAAGCTATTCATTTTTCAAAGTGGGAAGAGACCCTTAAGAATAGTAGTTCTTATAACACAACCACTGGAGTCATAGATGTCCGAGAGTATGTGGCCCCCTCATCCCTATTAAGTACTGGCCTGCTGCAGCGTATTCAGATGGCTTCCTTAACCAGCCGTCTGAAAAGGTTGTTTTCCCGGTCGACTATTTTGGAATTTTCCCAGTCATTGATATGATTTTGCTGTGTGGAATAATCTGTAAGTGCAGATTTATTGATCTCGGACTGTGAATGTTTTTGCTCTGATCTAATGCCTTCTTGGGATACCGCATCTTTTTCCTATATTTATTGAGTCGGACCCCAGATCTCCTGCGTGTTCCTCCAATATATGATGCGTCACAGTTCTTGCACCCGATTTTGTATACACATTCTGTGACGTTTTCTTTGGGTGTTTTATCCTCAGGGTAGACTAGGATATTTCAGAGTGTCTTGTGAGGTTTCATGCCCACTGCAATGCCAGGACCACTGTAAATCCTCTGAATGGTTTCCAATAGCCCTTTAATATAAGGGATGACAACTTGTACTTTCATTTTGTTCTTCTCCTTGGTGTTTTGTCTCTTAGTCTATTAGCTTACACCAATTTCATTGTTAACTTGGTTATAGTCTCTTTCTCCAAGTGTTCCATGAATAAGTTGGCCACAATTAGAAACACTGGGCTACCTATAGCAGTGCCAAACCATTGCTGATAGATGGTATTTTTTAAGGCAGATTATGTTGTTGTAAGCACAAATAATTCCAGCATATCCATGAGGTCTTGGACATGGAGATTGGTGTTCTGCAATGAGCAGCCTTGCTCTAGCCAGCTCCGAATGATACCAAGTACTCTGTCAGTGGGTATGTTGGTGAAGAGACACTACATCTTGTGAAATGAATTCTTGAATGTTTTGGATAAGTACCATGGACATAGTTTTTGCAAGATCTTTCTAGTTTTTGACATGATGTTCAAATTTATCCAGCACGAGTCTGAGAATGTCCACTAGTGACCTGGAGACATTGTAACCAATGGAACTATAGTCCCTTATAGACTTGATGAGTTCCCTTCTTTTTGGAAGTTGGGTAACTGTACATTCTAGGTGTGTTCTATGCAGTGGTGTACAGGTGTAGATATGGTCATTTGGTGATCTTATTTCTTGTTTTAGTTTTGATAAGATAGCTACCAGGTGCTTTTTGAACTTTTCGATAGAGATGTTCTTGAGTTTTTCATTTAATTTGTTGTCTTTGAGCATAGCCACGACTTTGTTCACGTATAATGATGACTGTGGCTTTCCAAAATAAGAGATCATGTCACCTTGACCAATGATCAACAAAAGGTACAGATATATTTTTTTATCATGTTATGAATATGAACTACATCCATTCAGGAGTTCATAGAATATCTTGTGAGCTATTCAATTATATCTAAAGTGATCATGCCTTAAACTTGACCGATGAACAATAAAATCTGATCAGGTATAGGACTTGATCTTCTTTCTATGTTTGTTTTAATCAACCATTTAACCTCACTACACAACATATGAGATGTCCTTGCATACAGTTAAGAACAACTGATCATCTGGAGAGAAAAAAATGGGGATCATCGAACCATACACCTGAGATCTTCACCTAAGGATGCTAGAGTCTGATACTATACTCATGTAATTTCAACTAAATCTGCTGAGATGTTAATGTAATACGTTGGAAACAAGACCAATAACACAAGCATGGACAAGGCCATTACCATAAATATAAAAAACACTAACCACGTATCAGGATCTACCGGAAAGCCGCCCAGGGCTAAATGGAAAATCATTAAAATTTTAAAGAAAAATTGGACCAAATAAGTGCTAAGGGTGGGTATGGATAGTTAAGTTTTCCTTGATTTTGCAGACTGGTCATATGCCTATGGTGGTGTGTCAACATGCAAAGTATACCACAGGATCGGATGTTCAATGTGAAACATCGGACGCTCTATATGTGAAATATAGCCATTGCAATTTAAAATACCTGGAATTATATATATGAATTTCATATCTATTAATCCTGCTATTTTTCATATATTACCATAACTATATTTCAAATACAGAATGTCCAATTCCCTTAGACATAGTTACGTTACACCAGCCCAATGTTGTCAGGGTTGATTCTTCTGCTACCGACCATTGAATGATACTTCATTATTGCATGTTTGTTTGCAACCTGAACAGTCATGTGCATATAAAAGTAACATAAATATTTTTTAATCTATTTTGAGGCTCATTTTTATTTCATGCTTTTGTAAAGCATTACAATCCTGTAACAATAAATCACCTGTAAGAGGCCCCATCCATATTCTTCATCGTCTCATGTGCGTTTGATAACAGACATTTCCTTGAAAAGCGCCTATTAAACACAGAACGAATTTCCACATTCTGCTATTGCTTGGCACAAACAATTCAACATTGAATTATTTAGTATTTTAAGTCTCAATCAACATGACATTTAGGCCATGTATTACGATACAAGTGTAAACAAAAGAATAAACACAATAGATAGCATGAATTAAAGTTTCAATGTTAACTTGTAATTTTGGCTCTCAGCAATCCAGATCACCATCACATTAGTGCACTCAGCAACTCGTGAAAATATCTGGAAATTTGACATGCCGCGAACATTAAAATATTCATGGAAACAAAGTTTTTTGTTTCAACCCAAATACCCTCCCACCTAAAATTGGCAACTTATTGACTGGGTAGTGTGTAGATTTAATTAACGATTTCAACAATATTTTGTGGATTATTAAGTGAGATAATTCAAAAGTAAAGTGATTTGTTTTCAACTACCGTAATTCACCGCACATAAGCCCCCCACCACACATTTTCGTCTTTGCCAGGAATAAAGGGGTATTCGCAATTAAGCCATCTTCGTGAGGATGTCGGCATGGACATCCGCGAGATCGATGAGGTCCTACAGCAGGAACTTGATGCGACACGGGCCCACAGCATCTTATTTGATTCAGACAAGTCCGGTGACGAGACTCTCCCATTCGAAGATTCGGCCCGGAGGATTAGCTATTTAGTATATTTTGTTATATTGTTAATAAAATTAATTATCCTATTTTCGTCTTTGGGTTATTTTTGATGACAGGTTAAGTTATCGTTCCTTATGACTAAAAATCCAAGACGGCGGACACATGTACATCTCGTGAATTTGGGGGTTTCCCCCATATAAGCCCCCTCCCCTCTTTTGAGTCTTTTTTGAACTGGGTAGGGGGGCTTATTTGCAGTAAAATAAGGTAATGTTATTATGCAAATACAGCTGAGGGAAATATCAATGCTGCCATATTATGATAATATCACAGCATGCATTGAGCCTGAATTAAGTAAATAATCTGAACAGAAATAATTACTGAGAGTTAAAATTCAGATCCAGTGAGTTTCTAAGAAAAAGAATTATCCAATTGGCAAGAAAATTTGAATATTAAAAAATGTATGACAATTTCTTTAAATGTCAAATCACTTATATCTGTCTTTTTCCTGAGGTAGACCAAGAAGCTGCTACTGATAGCCATTAAAATACAGACATTTTTCTATGTTCCAAACTTTCAAAGATGCAAGTACAGTGACATATTGTAGGAGAGGGGGAGGGATTGAGCTATCAATCAACTTTTGTGTCTCAGGTACTGACTATTGATGGTATGAAGCGTCTAGACGATTTGTGATAAATATGTTACTTTACTTCAATAGAGTGTGTATGAAAACTTTCCTTCACTTCAGTATAGTAGTCAAAGCCCATGAACTGGAAAATTAAATTCAGTGCCTAATTGTTGCTGCATTCTCCAGACAAATTTATGAGTAGTTTGATAAACTGTTAAACATAGTACAATTATTAGCGTTGTAACATTAAATTCAAACTTTAAACAATTGAGTTCAGTGTTAAGGTGAGATTGATACACATATCATATATTGCTGTAGTTCACAAATCATCAATCAACATGAGTTTGTTTGAATTTCAGAGCTAGAAGGTTAGCAAAATTATTTAAATGCAACCAAACAAGATGAAATGGGAAGTCAAATCCAAATAGAAAATTGAACAAATGTCACAGCCAATTAAGTTTGATAATATACTGCTGTAGTACACAAAATATATATCAATGAATCAAGTCTGACTTTCAGTATTAGGAAGGTATAAACAGTCAAATCAATCAACAATAAAATTGAAAATGAAGCAAGAAATGATGTCTATTGTGACCTACTTTGAAAGTAATCAAGATAAATGAAGCTTAATTACATGGCTGACCAAGAAGAGGTATGAAACTTTCATATGAACAAATAGAAAAATAAAAAAATTGTTGTTGTGGGGTTTTAAGATACTTTGGGGTTCTTTTATGAAATGTGAATGGGTGGATAAAATTAAACAAGCTGAAATCCATGCTACATGCAAAATTCCATTTGTATGACTTTTGTTTTGACCATTCAAATTAAGAGGTGAGCTAAGAAATTTAAGATCTAAATATTATACATGTGAGAAGTTACATATAATTTGACCATTTGAGAATGGAAAATTAAGATCACTTTGAAATAATTTAGATTCATTCATGTTGGTTTAAACACGAATATCATGAAGCAAATGAAGGATACATACTACTGGTCTTTAATAGCTTCTCAATCCAGTCCTTCCTCACCTCCCAACTGACTTAAATTCTCTATATATCAGTGGGATAACTGATCAACTTTGAGAGCAAGACAATCCACCACACTAAAAAGTATTCACAAACAAACTTTGGGTACTGTAAATGACAGCATAAAATACATGCCCCAGACAATATGAGTGACACACTATTAAATCAGGGCCATAATTTGATATGACACAATGAATAAAGGGCCATAACTCTGTATATACAGCTATTTTGTATTGAGAAAGGAATATATTGTAGTCAGTAACACATTCTCCCTTATTCCATTGTGAGAGGCTGAAAGGTACACTTTTTTTAGCTGAAACAGTTATATGACAAAAGGAATGTTGCACATGGGACCAGCAAACACACTAACTCCATGAATGACGTTCTGATAGACTATAAATAGACATGATAGCCAAAACGATTAAAATTGTAAATTAGAGAAATTCTAGGAAAGATATTGAGAAACCATCCAATAATCCCAAAGCACTCAGCATAAAATTGAATTAAATATGCAACATTTAGACTTTTACCTTGGAACTTTAACAAACCAGGGATGTTTTATCACAATATGATCCTTCTTTCTGAAAACAATGTATACAACAATTACAATGACTAAAAAGTACATTGTAATAGTTATATTGCAGACAACCAAAAATGAAAGCAAAATGCAATTAGTTATGTACACCAAGAAAGATATCATAGACAGTTCATGTTCTATATGGAGGCAAAAACATATACAGGAACTGACAGAGATGGCAAACAGCACAAATAGGCTTCAAGCTGATATGTTGACAAGTTACCAGCAGTGATGAGTGCAGGTTCTCAGCATACTTGTTTATGAATTCGTAGGCAAACTTCAATTAAAAGTGATATATAATTAATCATACAATCTGAATCAATCTTGAAAATATTTTCCTGAAAGGGAATATCATTTTGGGATCATTTCATCCTTGAAAAGGTGAGATTGTCGTTAACCTGAATCCTGGTTGACAATACTGGGTTAACTAATATTAACAGTATTAGCTAGGCCATGGATATGTTATACATCATAACATCATGGACAAAAATTAACTTTCTTAAACATCACAGGATTTTTTTTTTCTTAAACAAAAAAGTCAAAAACAACAAGTGCATTTTAGTGAACATAATCTAAACAAAGGTTTGGTGAACAAAACCAACGTGAAATTATCTCCCTGTAAAAGGACAAACAAGCACAGAATAAATATTTTCATTTTCCTGGTGAAATATATCTTATATATACATCAGCTGCAATCAAGACGCTGAAGCGGGAGCAGACTGCCAGAAAAGGAAAAATATTGAATATATATGTATATGAAGTGACTGTTGAAGTTGAAAGCAGGCATATACAAGAGTTGTTATGTTATAAATTTAATTGTACTAAACTGTCTATACAATACATTGGCATAAGATACTATAAATATTTGACTAGCATAATAACTTCCTTACATGCAAAACTTGATGTCTTCTACAGAATATACAAATGAAACCATTTTTCAGATTTAATCAGTTATAACTGTTTGTTAGTTTTAATGTAAATTCAGGTCTAATTCGATATAATATGGAGCTTGCGACCTGACAGTTGTAAACCAGACATGAAGAAGGATTATAAGCCTCTCAGTTCAATCTCTAACCTTCTGCACCTGTATTACATTTGACCTATGTGTAGAGTATGTTTACCAGGCACATATATCACAGACCTGGCCCAATATTACTGGATATTTATAACAGGTATGCACCATTGACCCACAGGTGCCTAGTACATCAAAATCAGCCACAAATAGACTTATGTATATCTATGTTAGTTTCCTATATGGGTAAGATTGACCTTATAAGGATTACGTAATGCACGGGCAGGGCTAAATGAGTTAATTATTCTACAAAAATACAATAAAACCCTATTTAATCCGGTTTGGGTGCATACATGAGCAGTGAAAACACTTTGATGGTCATGAATTTCAACAAGATCATTATGCATCTAAGCTTTGCCAAAACAATAATCAATGTCTAAATACACGGTGCTGCCAATGTAAAGTTGTCTTCTTTGAAAAAGAAATTATATCACACTAATGCACTGTTTAATTTATTTTCCAATATACTGCTTTGATTAACCATCATTGGTGTCACTCATTGGAAGTGTCTGGTATTGTCCAGCAGTAACCAATGGCATTTATTTTGATGAAAATATCAATTTTTATTCTTTTAAAGATTTTTTTGCATCAATGTACAAATATAAGATAATAAATTTGGTAAGCAGTAAACAGTAAAACAGTTGCCTGCAGTGAACAACTGCACCAGGCATATATCTTCCATCAACTGATATCACAAGCCAGTCTATATCATAAAACATAATTTTTTAGATTCTTTGAATTTGGTGGTTTTGCAGTTGAATTGAAAGACAACAGGCCATTTTGAAGTAGAGCTAGCTAAGGAACTCAAGCTTAAAGTCTGATAGATACTTGGCAGTAATCATTCTACTAACCACTAGTCAACAGCACGTTTAACACCATCCAGTGTACTAAAGGCTGCATGCACTAAGACGTTATAAAAAATATTTGTAGGGTCTAAAATTGTATGTACATAACAACATACCTGCTTGATAAAGTAGTATAAGAAGTTAAGACCTATTCCACTTCACTTTTAAAGAACCAACTGACATTCTCTATTTGATGAATTACAGTTGTACCTGTCTACAGGTCCATGTTAAACACATCAAACTTAAGACTTCATTCTTGAATGTTTAAATATAATCCCTCCAGCATATTTGAACATCATACTTTAAAAAAAAACAAAATCTTTGTAAAACATGTTGGTCATGCAGCCAATGCAATTTAGTTGGATTGTTTGACAAATTTCTACATTCTATAATGCTTTGACCTTGGAATCCTGAAACTTTTACATAAAATTTTATCCAAATTTTAAAATAAAATAAAGTCTTCATATGATTATTGACATCAATTCAGGATGAGGACATGGGTTACTGAAAACATATTCACTTCCCTCCTACAGCTATAAAATGTATGAAAAATATGCTCTATCCCTCTACTTTCTCCTCTACATTCAAATCCACACACTACATCGGGACTCTGAACACTGCATGAACAATTCTCCCTAAATAGTGTCACACTACAAAATGTGTTTCCAACTCTTAAGAAGCTTTAAAACCTGCTGCTAGTGTAAAACATTTGATGGAAAGTGCTGCATATGCATTCCAATACTAATATTTTTATAAGAAACATGCAACTTTATGCAAACCACCTTTTGTTGTATATATTGTTTATCATTGTCTTTTTATGTTGCAAATTAATGCAAATCCCCTTCAAGAAAAGTGAGATATGCCAGGAAATGCTGCCACAATGAAAATTATTGATTGTTAAGATGGAAAGCTACATTGTATTAACTATAGCAGTAGGCCGACACACCTATTAAGCTAAGGCTAAGTGTAACCTGTATTATAGATGACCAGTAGAAAATTGCTGCATTACTGCAATTGTCTACCAATTTTTCTGACTTGTCTAACCCCTTCCTCTGTAAGTCCCATACCATTCCCTTTCTTTGGTACCCAATCCCTATGCCTGTCACAAACTACAACATTCTCCTCTCCCCACTCTTGTCTCAACCTACCCCCTTTTCCCCACCAAATCCTATCTCGCACTATCCCCTTCTCCCTTCCCCACCCTTGTCTCAACCTACCCCCTTCCCCTCACCAAATCCTATCTCACACTATCCCCTTCTCCCTTCCCCACCCTTGTCTCAACCTACCCCCTTCCCCTCACCAAATCCTATCTCTCACTAGCCCCTTCCACTTTCATCTAAAACTATCCGATCTCCTATGTATACCTGTCTCAAACATGGATATTCAGCCTGGCTAGATACAAAGTTCTGTATTTTGAAATCTTTTCATCAATGTGTCAATTTTTACTGAAAATTACATATATTTTTGTGGGGCATAATTTTCGTGGCTTTTCAAAAATTCTCTTTTGTGGACACTTGATTTCGTGGATAAATATGGCTTGATAAACCTGCTAGTAAATACTTATCTTAACAGTTTGTGGACAAATGAATTCATGTATCAAGAGCACACAATCAATCAATGAAAATTAATCACTCACAGAAATTCATGATTTTGCAGAAGAAACAGAAGTGTTCCCATACAGCGAAACATTTTTATGACTGCTAAAGTTATGTATCTTTTGTTCAGTTGCCATCTTTGAACACAAAAAAAAAAAAAAAAGAAATATAGAAATGGATGGAATGCATTTTGAATTTTTATCAACAATAATTGTTAACAACCAATGTCTATATTTATGGTCTATGTCTGTTTTGTTTTATGACAGGTTATACTGAATGTTGTGTGTTTATGCATTTCGTAAATAATGCAGTATTGCAGATATCATTGTATGAAAATCTTTTGTAATACCCAAAGTTTGTATGGCAACAAAAAAGCTACACTTGTGTGATTGTGATTAGGTTTTGAACTTTAAGTCACCTTTTACTATATGGCAAGTAATTTCTATAGGTGCTGCTTTTTTTCATCAAATCTATAAAATTCAATGGAAAGAAGTGTTTTTAGTACTCATTTATGTTTAATTACAGTAAAACATAATTGACTGCTTGGCCACCTGAGGTGAACAACCAATCTACAATTATTTCAACTAATTGGAACACCATTAAGTAACAAGGTCTCAAACCATCTCACTTCTCCCCCTCCCCACATGTGTACACCCAATGGCTGACCTCTTCTACCTCAGGCAAATAAGACCTCAATATTCAAACTCTCAGAGCCAGACCAGACTGACTGTTCAAGTTTTTGTGAAAACTTCTCTTGGCACTGTCAAGAACTCTGTGATATGCTTCTGATTCACACTGAAAGTCTGTTTTTCCAGAGCCTGCCCCAACAATTTAAACTGTGATAAACGAACAATTTCAAAAGCATTGTAACAATTTGAAAGCAACATTAAAATTGATGAGAAACTTCTGTCATGATGATTTATAACAATTGTTATACTATATCATTAATCAGCAAAATGGCTTCCCAAAATTGGATTTGTTATTCATTAACTTTTCAAACAATATTTCCTCCAGGTGTGTGTGTTTTCTTTTAATATTTTATGATGATGAATAGTCTTGAACCGCACAAATATTGGCTCAAAAAGCAACGAACAGGTATGATGAAATGATGATATGACGTTAAAATGATTTCTATATATGCACCATGGTCACTACATAAAAATGCTGATGTCTTCAAGTTTATTTTATCAGACTTGAATGCAGTTCAGTTCAATTATATCAACAAACTTGAATTTAAAGCTGTTCCTGTTAACTTTAAGGCCATACTTTTTTCGAACACAGAGAAAGGTAAATTTATAACCTTGTTTCCTGTGTGTGATAATGAATCAGACTGATTTTATAAATAAGCTTCATACCTCATCACTCTCTGATGGGTCAACATTTCCATTCTGGTCATCATCTATGAGGTGGTGGATTTGTTGGATGGCAGCGAACTCATCTGTCAAACTTTCATCTTTACCATTAATGTTGTGGCATTGTTTGTCATCTGGCAGACATGTTTCTGGAACAGTACAGAAAAGAAATTCAATATCTATCTAAGATAAAGCATTTCAAATCTTTCAAAAACATACTAGGAAAATTCAATTATAAAAAAAAAATCATAAATTTTTACAGAAACTAACATTCAAATGACTATAAGGTCCTAAAGTCCTAAATATCGTTAAAAGTTTTCCAAAAGTTTTATGGTGATGTCCTTTACTTAAAGTGGTCATAAGTATTGCTCAAGTAATAAATCAAACATTTCAAAGACTTGATTTACTAAATATAAGAGATACACAGCATGTAAACTTGACAAGCTTTCTCCAGTGATAAGGATTAAAAAATATCTATCCCAGATCTTTTAATGCATTTCTGAGATCTGAGGCAGACACTGCCACTTTGACATCCTGACTTGTGTGGCTGTTTTACATATTTCTTAAAGTTCATTCTAAATTTGTGATCAGCCAATCAATTGATCCTGGTTTTTTTTTATACCTGGACAATTGAAAGATGATGACAGTGAAGAGAAATTCAAGAGAAACAGCAAATAAAAAATGTTTTGTGATCGAATATGTATAAATCTAAGGTTAGTGAAAAAGTGCTTTATGATTTGACAGTTTTTCCAACAGTACAATGTATTTTTTGGTTGGCACATCAGTATATGTACATGTTAGCAATAATATATATCTGTGCTGTAAAAACTCAATAACAATTATTTCATCTGTTGATGATCATTAATAAACTTTGAGATGCTTCCCAATAATATGTTAAATATGAAATTAAATATCATGAACCAAAGTTGTGCTAATTCCAATGAGAATGCAGTTGTCTGATCTTCATGGAAATTGAATTGTATACAAAGTCAAATGAAAATGAACTCAATTTTAATGACAGTTAACATCCAAACATTATGCAGGCTAATAAATATGTCACACATCTGCTACCCTGTAGTATATATTCAATTAAGTCTATATATTGTAACATTATATATGTTGCACAGACCCTTTTTATTGGCTGCTATATGGATTGACTTGGCTTTGATTATTAATATCGACTTAGTTTTTAGGTCTTTATATGTGTATATATGTTAAGGGTCTCAATTACACGAGTCTGACACATAATGAATATCTTGTAGGTATGACTAGCGAGCAGTAATTGAGAGTGACTCAGGTAAAGATGAAAAGATGGATGTTTGCTGTAGGATACAGGTATTAAATCACCTGTAATTTAGTAGTAAGTAACACCAACACAGGTACAGGATCTACAGTCTAACCTGTTTTAAGTGGGAAACCATGATTTTGGCTGCTTAGACAGGTGGCTGGCTAATCAAGGTTAAAGTTAAAGACAAATACCAAAATGTTCTACTACCTTTGATGATACTGTAAAATACAACAATATGGCAAGGTATAATGTATGTAGGCTATGTCTATAATTCCTCTCTTACCCCATGTAGATAAGTAAACAGAACACAGACAACCCACAAGATTGGAATCATTATTTATTCAAACAAAATCACAACACCAGGACCACACTTCATCTGAAACGCACTTACGGACTGAACGTCACCTGAAAGTACACCCCTTAATTCTGACCCCACCAAATCAATGTCTCATGGACACTAAATTCAGGTCAAAAGATATGTCTGGGACCAGTATTAGTGGCCGTCGGCCGTGTTACACAGGTAACCGCTAAAACCAGTGCATTTATAAAGTCTTTTCATTGGGAGTACCTGAAAGTGACCACTTACGACAGATGCTCGACTGCTTATTTGAGGTGATTGCTTAGCCAGGTTTGACTGTACATGTACACAGTAAGTGGTATACTTGATCCTCTTCAGGTTAGTACATAATTATTTTTCACACATCATTTTCTCTATGGGACACTGTGGAGACTAATATGGGCCCCATTTTCAATTTGAATGATTTATATGGCCATATTCCAACAATATATAATTCTCTTCCCAACAAATCAATTATCTTCCCATAATTAAATAAAAAGGCCCTGTCAACAATTATCATTAATGTTTATGTGTATGAAAATAATATCATTATACAGTATGCATTACTGAAAGCAAGAAGTTACCTCAACAAACATACATATGTAACATTATGCAGTAACAGAAATATAAGTAAGAATAGTTTCCTTTGTAGTTCCAACTGATATTCAAGGATTCATAAAGAACCCCTGACAACTCCAGGAAATCCAATTTGAACTATTCACATAATACACATAGTAAGGAAATAATCTGAACCCTGAGTCGCCTGACAATCACCAACAAAAACACAGATTCAGCAAATCCACAGGGAGGTTGATTAAATATCATGTATACTGGAAAATGAGCTGATATCAAAGTATTGTTTGAAGACTGACAACTGACCTCTGAACAAAAACTGGCTAGGTTATAGACCCTCTCTATCACTCTGCCTGACTGACTAGTATGCCAAGCGTAATAACATCAGAATCTACCTTTCCTTCTACATTCAATATACTGTACAGAAGTTTGATTATACTCCCAAGGACATAAAACAGAAGGTTAAATTTACTTTAAATTGAGAAGAAAAGTCTGACATAATATATGGCAGTCAAGTGGATGGATGTACATGCACGTTGACATACAACAATTTATTTTCAAGTGTTTTACAGCTCATCAGCAATTAGTCATTTAGGGTCAATACATGTGAGAATACATGGCTTTTTTGGAGGTGGCTATGAGTGGGGCCAAGTAATTTGGGACCCCATTCCAAATCGGGCTTATTTTATAGAATGGTCATATTCCCAAAACATAATTTACTTCTTAAAATTTCCTTTCCAGTTAATCAATTTTCTTCTCAAAATAAGATAAAAATGGTCTTTCCCAAATTACTTGAAAAATTAAGCCCTGGAATACAGCTCAAGTATGATGGATGGAGGATTAGGCAGGTCACAGATCGGATTGACTGACCAAATATCTGTGTGAATCCTGCTGTTCTTTTGGTAGGAGATCTCCATGATGACGCCACTATTTTGTAACGCAGGGCATTTATTATACAAACAGATTTTGCAGACAACATTAATTTTCACCACACATGTGCACCTTCTCTCTCATTTCAAACGTGGAAAGTTGACAGGAATGTTAATCAAGTACATTTGTCTGGTATTAGTTTCTGATTAAAATGTGATAACAGACAAGTAAAATGGAAAATAGATAAAAATGTAATATCAAATTCATTAAATTTGATAGAAAAGTGTTAATGTAATATATGTTTAAATATCAATTTTATTGATTTTTAAATGATTGCAAAACAAGTTATTTCAACTTCACTCATGTTACCAGCACTAGTGTTGATACACCAAAAAGGCAGACAGCAATGAACAACACTATATGTAATAGGAATTCCGATGTGTATCTGATTTTACGTCACTTTATTCAAATCAAACTGACTGAAATATTTCATTCCGGAAATAATTAACAGAAGTTGCTGAAAGTTCTTCATTTCATATTATCTCCATATCTTTTATATAAAGTCATTCCCATATGGAAGAAATAAGTAATCAGTTCTATTTCGTTTCAAAGATAATCCTGAAGGAACATCAGATGACAGCACAGCCTTGAATGTATATCAGAGTTATTGTAATGTCATGTAATATCATGGAATGAAAATAAAAGTTGACAAGACTAAAATACAAGAGGCCCATGGGTCTTAACAGTCACCTGAGGTCTTCAGGTCCTTGGACAGTTTTAGAACCTGTCCATAAGTCCCAGCATTTAGGCAGGCAGAACAGAACTGATATAAGCATACTCATAAAGTTTTTATTGTTTCTTAGTTTAAAGGCTTAATTTTCAAACAGAACTTTTAACACTCTCTGTTGTAGTTTAGCATATTTGACCCATGTGATCTTGAATAAAGGTCAATGTCATTCATTTGAACAAACATGATAAAACCTTCATGCCAGCATGCTACAGGCCCAATATTAGCATCCGGGACCTTTTAGTTATTGAGAAGTTGTTCAAAAGATTTCAATACATTTGACCTGTGACCTTGAAAGTGGGTCCCAGCCATTCATTTGAACAAACTTGGTAGCTCTTTCTCCCAGCCTGCTACAGACCCAATATCAGCATTCCTGGCCTTTTGGGTATTAAGAAGAAGGTGAAAATGTCAATTGTTTACAACTGAGTTGTCGGACAAAAGGCGATCGCAATAAGTCTAGGAGACTTTGTCTCAGGTGACCTAAAAATGTAATATTATCAGTCATATCTTAGCCATAATGTATATCGTTTCATACAGTCAGGTAAAAAGGAATACATGTACCTGGATATTAGTAGATTTGGTGCCCAAGCTAGAAATATTAAAAGTATGGTATATATGTAAGATATATGGGGGAAATTATTACAAAGATACAAAAGCCTAAAGTGAACTCCATCAACTTTTTACATCATGTACGGAAAACAACTCTCTACATCTATAAACACACAACTGATTGAGTGAAGGATGGTAATGTAATGAAACTTCACATATCCATGAATTCAAAGGAAACCAATCACAACAGGGAAGTGTGGGGATGTCCAAGGAAATCTGCATCTTCCTCTAGCAGATTCATAAAATCATTACATCAGAATAATGTGATGTAGTAATTAGTGAGCCTATAAATGAAACAAGCAGCTCACTTTTAACAATATAAATCATATAGATCTCAGACAAAGGTACATGAAAGTGAGGCTAAATTTACACCAGACTTTGGAGAGCATTCTTTGAGGGTTTTATGCATGTAACATTGGAATTTGTTCAAATTCCTCAAGGTTTTAATGTACATTTACAAAACACAGCATCTCAACATTCGGTTGTATTAATTGTGTTTATCAACATCAGGACTTACTTCAAATTGATGAGTGACCTTGTGTTTTGAATTAGAATCCTAATAATTCTCAAGCTTTCAGACCAGGTTATTTTACAGGTTTTAATTAATATATTATTTCCCCATACATTACTTGAAAAATGTGACGTATTTCTTAATTCAAATACATGTATACAGAAATAACAATCTGTCTGTAGATGTCAGGAGAATCGAAGAAAATCTAGCTGTATGTATATGTAGCAGAACATTTGTGAGAGTGAGAAAAGATAGTCTTCAGTTTTTAAATTCCAGACTGTCCCTGTTTTAGTGCTTATATATTCAGCAGCTGAAAGATCATTTCAATTGATTTTTTGAAAGCCAACATATATAATGCTAATGAATCTTAACGTTCATCTGCTGATAGATCAATTGATAATTTGCTGAGCCAGTTCAGACAGTCTGACTCCATAAGATATTTGATTTTCTAGTCAAGAGATTGAAATTATACAAGTAGAAATGACCTTGGATAGTCAACAATTACTGAATATATATATATAAAAAAACCTCATTTAAAGTTTTTACTCAGAAAGATTTAATTTACAATGATACAGCCTTTAACTGTAGACAACAATCTGTAGACAACAATATTAGTAAATAGTGCTGAGAAAATAAAATCTACAAACATGACAGTCAACAAAACAATAAAGAACATTAAATTCACATCTGAAAATCTTTGTCGATCAGTATTACATGTATGTCCAACTGGTAAAAAATGCTGGAGACTGTCTGGACTTTACTATAGCTGTATTTTGTACTTAACCATGACAGTTTCACTCTGTTTGATTTCTATTAAGACTTGTTCAATGTATAATATATGCTATACTTTTGTGGGTATAAATAACAAAATATAAGTGTTAATGTACTTATAGACTGGCTGTAATCTGGGTATCGGTCAACCTTATATACTTGTGTATATTGATACAGAGTTAAAGGGATATATCAGAATAAGCCCAGTTACAAGGTCAGTATCTTAAATTCAAGATATCAGTTAGAAAAGTAGACAACCCACTATAATACATGTCTAAGGAGTCCAAACTCTATCACTTACACCGTCATTACACCTGAATACTCTCTGTCACCTGATAAGAATTTTATTGATATGGACCTCACATAATGTATAATGGGACGATTTAAATACCTGTGATTAGGGCGACCAACTGGACATCTTGTCATGTGTCTCAAATATGTTAAGTGATGATCAGACACCATACACTGGCCATTGCACCATTGTGACCTTACTTATATGATAGATATGTAACAATGCATGTTTTCTGTAGCAGAATATGAATGAATATTGCATGTAATCAAGAGTTTGAACATGAAAGTACAAAATCTATAAATATTAAGTCCTCATATCTCACCACAAAGTGCTACAATATCTCTCGTTTGATCTGTTCCGTGCAATGCACTAATATAACGTCAGTAATAAGTGTTAGGGTGAAAATCTGTGACTCTTCCACAAAAACACCTGAATTTAACACGTACTCAAGGATGGCTGCATCAAAGTCCTCAGTTTTTCTTGTAATGTCATCCTGTTGTGTGTTTATTTGAAAGATATGATGACACACAATTTCTTCAGGTCATAGATTTATATTGCAATATTTTATTAAAAATGCATGGAATATATTGTCTTTGTATAATGTACTTATGTTAGAAACTTTTATTTCTTGGGGAAATAAACTTACATACAGCACTAAATACCCCAAAAATTAAGAATTACAAAATTAGAAGAAGGCTTGCCCCACTAGAAATTATTTCTAAAAGGGCTACTTTAATTTAATTTTATAGTTCTTTCAAAACTTGAAGTTTCTAGCAGTTCTTGTGCACGTCTAGTGGTTCTTTAACATTTCTATAGTGGTGCAATAAGAGGTATATTTTGATCTTTTCATATTTCTTCTTCTGGCTCAGTGGTAATTGGGTTGTAGTTTAATGGGCCTAGACAATATTTTTAAAAGGTTAAATTATAGGTCAGAGTGTCCTGATTTTGATACACAACATACTACATCACCAAATTGAACCATACTGCTAGTATGAAGTTCATGTGACTGGTAGTGCATGTAGAAGACAGAGCACACAAACCTTAAGTAAAAGGTAGGTCACAGTGACCTACATTTGATACATGACATACTTTCTTTCAAATGTGAACACATACCCGAAGTATGAAGTACATTATGACAAGTAGTATAAGAGATAAAGCCTGGACAAGAGAGTGGATAGACGAACTGAAGGAGAGACGAACACATTGCAAAACTATAGCCACTCCATGGTTTCCATTTGGGGACTAACAATTATTAACAACCAACCTAACATAAAATACTGTTTATAGATACAACCGCATTTTCTGTGTGCATGTCTGCATCATGAAGTTTGTAAGTATTCAAAATCTAAATCACAAAAAATCATAACCTTCTTACTTATACATAATTTCTTAAATTATGTCTCAAATTTAACGTTCAATTCATTCATTCATGTATTCTAGCTTTTCAAATTGGCAGTAACATTCATTTATTACTTATTCAAAGTACACTTACAAATTATCTAAATTGTTGACCATGTTTTATTTGATGGTTAAACACCTTAATATATTGAAAGTGTCACCATGACATTGACACTGCATAGTCCGTGATTCTGTCACCCCATATCACCACTTCCTTACTAATTATAAACAGATTGATGTACTTATAAATCACATATAAAACATGACTGACGTTGGTGAAGTTATTACTGTATATCAGATTCTTATAGCAACTATATTTTTAGGCAACTTGGTTTATTACTGAAATTAATTTTTTCCCTCTCAATATGAGTATTGACAAAGCTCATATCTATTGTTATTCAGGAAATTCTAAATGATCACAAGCTGCATTAAGCCATATGCATTAGCAAACCTCTGCCTAACAATAAATCACATCTCCCCCTTATTATTTTCTGAAGAGTGGTCCATTTCAAAATAGCAAGTTTATCAGTTTTCATGGGATGTTTTGATGAGTTCATGACAACAGGTTTTTAAAGCTAAAATAAAGGCATTTTATTGATTATTGCATGTGGTATGAGGTAGTATAAAACTTCAGAACTTTTACATTAGGGGAAAGGACTAATTTTAGGATAATTATGGTAAGTACCAATGATTAATACTTCAAATTCATAATCCTGAAATAAAAACTCTCCTTCATAACGTAATTAGACAGCATTTCTGTATGTGTCCCTGGGCTCATTGCAGTATAAATATCGTGTAATGAAAGATGTCCTTGAGGCTAATGTTTATATAAGGTAAATGACATCCATATTTCCACATATCCGGCAATAAAAACAAATGACATAACATGTTCTGAAGTCAGTTTACAGTAAGCATGTAATCATCATTTATCATTTTCCAGTTACACACAAGATTACAGTGTTAGTTAAATTTCTGTACAAAAAACAATAAGTACACTATATACAAGTGTTTTTATTTTTTATACACACTGTATGCCATCTATACTGTGAAATCTTAATCAAAAAACAAATATGTCCTCAAACTGTTGAAGTTATGATTTATATAAGCAGATTTATTGAGTAGTATTTATCCAAGTCAAATCGAGTTTCCATGAAGTACCGTAGTTATTATTTGAAACCATGGAAATTGAGCCCCACATAAATGTTTGATTTTAAGCTTAACTATTGAATTAGTCCTCGCTGTTTACAAGTCCATGATATCGTCTATCCTAACTATCTGGCAATACACCAATGTCTGGTAATAAGCCCACCCATATAATTTTATTACCTCAATAGCGTTATAGACAAATGCTTTTTCATTGCCCCACATCCTGACTTGGAATTCAATGTTTGTGTGTTAACCCATACAGAGTATACTGCAAAACTTTCAACATAATCCTTTTTTGGCCCTCTGTATAAGCATGCAGCACATTTTGTACCTAAATGTAAACAGTTCTTAATTGTCACTGAGTTGGTGCACATATACATAAAGGCACATACACACCTATGTGCTTCATATAATGAGTCTACACCAGTTCTATATATTTTGACAACAGATTTGAAATGTATGTATAGACAAAACTATATCTAAACTCTTTCACCTAGATCAGCTTTATGTAACTTGAAATACCAAGTAAGAAAAATATGAAGAGGGAGCAATGTCATGATTCTGAAACCACCCCAAATCACACAAACATCCTATATATAGACATACCCTGATCATGAGTAACTCAACTCTCATGTTGCTGTCTCAATTTACATGTGTACGTCACATTTACCAAAATAAGCTGAACTTAAGCATAAGGTAGATTAATTACAATATAAAAGTATATGTATAGTACTGAGGTGCATTTGAGCTGACCATGGATCGCTGGTACAATTTATTAAGAGTTTGTTTGCTAGATTTATTGCCTATCACACAACCAACTTTCATGGACTATTATGAGGAGGGACCTTGTAGTAGCTTTCTTAGTTGGTTGCTGCCTCAGTGAGCAACATAATAGGGGCCTTTCATATGCCATCTAAAACAGTTGGAGTAAGGGCCATTACGCAAGGACTCAACATCAGATGATCTGTCTCTTGACAGCCTCCAGAAAAACACAAACAGCTCTGAGTAGTGATCGTTGAACTCCTCAAGACTTGAGGTTTTTTAATGTAAAACCAATTTTCATGATGTAATACTTACCATAACTTTAGTATGCAAATACAGTACCTACACCCATCTTTGTATCCCAACAACAAAAGATTCAAAAGAAAAACAATCCCGCCCTCCCTACGATCCATGAGCCATCACGGCAGGAACGCAGAGTGATCTCCCTTCCTCTAATAACCTTTATGGCGTACCCCACAGAGGGGCAGCCAGGCAGATAAGGAAGAGGGGAGGATAGGGTGGGACTCCATAAAGTTATGGTAAGTATTACATCATGAAAATTGGTTTTACATTAAAAAACCTCAATTTCATTTCAGTAATAATTACCATAACTTTAGTATGCGAATTCGTCTTACCGTAGTGGTGACTAGAAGCCAGGCAGCCCCTTCAGCACAACCAAAGTAGTAGGGAGGGAGAACAGAGTGCCAAAGTGAAGGAAGGGACCTCTCTGTGAAAGAGCAGGTGTACCCACATGCCGCCGTACGGAAAGACATGGCCCGGGGCTAATGAGGAGGCACAGCCACTGACTATGCCACCACCAAAGGTCCCAATGAATACAGGCCTTCTGAGTGGGAAGCTAGGGATCACAGATAAAAATCTGTGAAGGTATCCCTGCCCTGCCAGAATGCTGCAGACATGACCTCCTGAAAGGAGGACCCATTGAGAGAAGGACCCAGGATGAAGCAAGGGCCCTGACCTCGTGAGACTGCGCTTTCGCTCTCGCCCAAGCCAAAATGCTCGTAAGCATACTAAATCACCTGGCAAACCCACCTGGAAACCGACTGGGAGGAGATATCTCGTTGTCCCTGTTTGATGGGCAAAACAGACGGGATCGAGAGCCCCCCCCCCTGGTTTTATCAAGATAAAACCTAAGAGCCCGACAAGGACAAAGCAACCTATCTCACTCCTCCAAGCTAGTCACAGCCAGGATCCTGATAGGATCGTGCGAGAACCCCGGAACCTGATTCTTCGCTAAAAACAACTCTATCCATAGCAAAGCCTCTAATTAGGGCAGAAAGAGAGGAGGACTAACCTATCTCCTTCCTGCCATAACAAGCAAGAACTCTGGCAATAGCTGTACGATACACAGCAATAGTGCCAGGTGCCAGATAGCGGTACCTAAACAGAGAGATTAGGAAGTCCGCAATCAAATGCAGAGGCTTCGAATGAATAAGCTTCCTTGCCGACACACCAATCACAGAAGATCATCCAACGTGACTGGTAGACGGCAGAAGAGGAAGCCCTGATTGATTGCTCAATGCAATCTGACACCTCTTGAGAAAAACCTGCCTTGGCGTGGCTTCCAGAGATAGCCTCAACGCGTGAAGGTGGAGGATCTCTGGTCAAGAGTGTGTCGTTCTGGGCCAAGGCTGGCTAAGGAGATTCGGTCTGGTGGGGAGAGCCAAGGGCTCCTCCACCAGAAACGACAAGAGCTCCTGAAACCAAGCTTGCCTCGGCCACAGAGGGGCTCTCAGAAGTAAGGAGCAGTGATGCTCCCAGAACTTCTGTAGAACCCTGCCCACCAGGTTGAAGGGAGGGAATGCATATGCATACGTCCCTTCCTATTCCAGAGAAAGGGCGTCCACAGCCCACGCCTTACGGTCTGGGACCGGGGAGACGAAGGTTAGCAGCTGGTTGTTCAGTGAAGTGGCAAACAGGTCTATAATAGGTCTGTCCCACGCCTGACAATTCCCCTTGAAAATCAAGGGACACAGCTGCCATTCCGTCAACACTGGCTGGTGGCGCCTGGAGAGTGACCACCAACACACTCAGCCTGCCAGAAAGATGCTTGACCGCTATGGTCAACTGCATGTCCTGGCAGAGAAGAAGGATGTGGATGGAGAGGGCACACAGGACATGAGACCTGGTGGCCCCTGTCTCTCCAGATACGCGACAACTGTTGTCGGTAGCCACACTTTGGACTGCAGGATACCCCTAAAGGACTGCAGAGCCACATGAACAGTCTCATCTCAAGTACACTGATGTGCTCCGAGAGCTGTTCGCCAGACCACTCCCCCGAGCGGCATTGGCCATCGAGGTAAGTTCCCATTCCTGTCATGGACGCGTCCATGAACAGGATCATAGAGGGGATAGGCTTGGTCAGAGGTACCCCGTGGAAAACGTTCTCCTGAATGGTTCACCAGCAAGAGAACTCCCTGACCGACTGGGTAAGCAGGATCCAGGCCTCCTGGATGACGGAACCCAGTCAGACAGGAGGAACATCTGGAGAGGTCTGATGTGAAGCCTCCCTAGGGGAACCACATCTGCCAAGGAGTTGAGATACCCCAGAAAACTGAGGAACCAATATACCTGGACAAGCGACCAAGCGATGAAAGTCAGAGCCAGAGCCCTGACCTTCTCAAAATTCTCCAGAGGTGGAAGGGCTAAGCCCCGAACCATGTCAAAATGGTTCCCCAGGAAGACGAAGTCCTAATATGAAGGAACCTTTGACTTCTCTCTGGAAGGAATGAAGCCGACTCTGAGCAAGAGTTTCAGGACCAGACCAGTGTCCTTCACTAACGATTCCCACACCAAAAGAGGCATGAGGGAGTTGTCGAAATAGATGTGGACGTCTATTCTGCGTGAGTGAAGGAAACCACCAGCAGCAACTTGGTGAACACCAAAGGAGCTGTCGTGAGCACCAAGGCAGCATGGTCCCTACTTCCTCCTGGAGCATCCGTGCCCTTTCTGAATCCCCGGGAGGAGGAAAGAAACAAAAACGGCCGGGAGGCGAGGGACAAATCCTGAAGAAGGGGAATACCTAGACCCTCCCTGACCACCGACAAAAGCCCAAGCGTCATCTGTAATATCCTGCCACTGGGAAAGGAAAGCAGAGAGACGTCCGCCCACAGGGAGTTCCGGATGGGGCAGATCGAGCCCCTGCCAGACCAGAGAATCGTCTGCCCACCCGGAGCCTGAGCCTGCGGGAGAAGGACATGAGCCAGGGACAGGAGAACCACCGTCCACCCGGCCATACCCTTCGCCTTTTGCGGCCAAGAAGCAGAAATAATCAGGAACCCTTCTTCTTGCCCCCAGGAGGTTTCTTACCCTTCCTACCCTTCCCGTTGTTGCCGTTGAAGTGAGGTTGGGACTTGGGCTGTGCAGAAAACTGAGAAGCCGAAGACTTCGCCTTCTTCTTAGGAGGCACTGACCCCTGCGAGGCACTGGCATTCTCAGCCTGAAACCTCTTCACCAGCAGTGCTGAGGCGACCGAGTCCTCCTTCATATCCTTCTGAACCCAAGGAAGAGCTCCCCTGAACAGGGTAGAGCCCTAGAAGGGGGCATTCAACAAGCGGAAACGGTAGGGTTACTGGACTGGGCGAAATTTCAGAACTGAAAACTGCCTAGCCAACATGGCATTGACGAGCAGAGAAACCTGCAAGGCTGCTGTGTCCTGTATGTCGGCTGTTCTGTCTTGGATAACCGACACTCAGGCAAATCGGATACCCTGTATAGACAAACTGTCAGGAAGTCTATGAATGACAGAACTTGGATGGAGAGGTGCAACATTCTCTCCATCCTGTGGTGCTCTTTTGGATCGAGCACCACCTGGTCCACTGATTTGCCGGGCCAGGCAGCCAGCTGTCTCAACTCCAGCTGTGCTAGTTGAGAGGCCAGCTGCCCGTCATGTGTGGCATAGTCGGAAGCTGAAGCCTCCGACAATTCACCAACACTGAGCTGCAGACCGACAAACCCGGGAGCGTGGGTAGAGAAGGAGTCCTTCTCTAAAACCGGAGCCCGGGCCGTGGCCAGAACCGAAGACATGATATTGCCTTCTGGCAGAGACCGATCTGAGCGAACGGAAGCCCGAGGAGCCACCAGGGAACCCTGAAGGATGGTGGATTCAGGCGCCGACGATGCTGAGGCGGTGGGCAAACCTCCGCCCTGAGAATCCGGGAGATGTTGGCCCGGAGGACCCGCATCCCCGAAAGCACATGCTGAGCCTCGGCTTCAGCAGTCTCAGGGCCATCTTCCCCTTGTGAACCCTCTTGGCCCAGGAGAAAGATGAATGACATCGTCTTCCTCTGCCGAGCCCGCACCCTCAATGTCCATCTCCTCCTCAATAGAGACCGAAGTCCCATTGGGAGGAACAGGGGATGCCAGAGGAGCCATCTCCGCAGAGGGGAACTCCTCTTTATGGCATTTGGACGCAGCGCGACCAACAGCCGTAGCTGTAGGCTTGGGTCGACCCGAAGCCGACCCCTGGGAACAGGAGACCGACGGGTCCGCGCTGGAGGCAGAAGTCCTTAAGGTCTGGCAAACCTTTATAGGACCGGCCAACAAGGCCCCCGATGTAGCAGAACATTGGGGGGATTCCGCACTGCTATAACATCTCCTAGAGGAGAGACCAACCCCTATGAGGTAAAAACCCAAACCCCTGAGGGAATGGGAACGGTCCAGCGGGCCAGGAGTGACCCCAGAACTGGCCAAGATGGCCTTCCTGAGTCTGGGGCTGGACACCCTGTCCAAAGGACCAGGATGAACCGCCACTCCCACCAGGTGGAAACCCAGACATGTACGGGCTAAGCCTGTAACTGCTGAGTAACTGTTGGTACCCAAAACCATCCGCAGGTTGGCCTGGTCGACCCAGGAATAAGTGCCCGCAAGCACCCCTACTCCCTGAGCCCGGGGGAAAGGGAGACCGGAAACCGGACTCCTGGCCTGAAGCCCCAAACCCTTGGGGGAAAACCCCCTGGGAAACCCTGCACTGGGAAATCTGGACTGGGACGGAAAGTCCCAGAGCCAGAAGCCTGTGAGGGTGGGAAAACAGACTCCGCGCTGATACCAGGATTAGTGAACTCAAGTGTCACTAATCCCCGTAGCCACAGACAATCCTGACAAAAAATCTGTGGCCCCTGACCCTATACCCGAAGCACAGTTCCGGAGTCAAAGCGGCCCCCACCAACGACGCCACCTGGCGCGCCGAGGTCCCTGAAGGAATCAGAGACCTCGACCGGAAGTCCCTTTCCGACGGTAACACCACCAGCTATCGAGAGCTACCGGCCAATTCGACCCTTGACTGCGCCGAGTCAGGGTCGGACTGCCCCCCCCCCCCCCCCACTCCAGGACGCACCTGGACAGGGGGAGCCACCCCCTGCTGAAGGGCGGAGCTCGGTGAAACGAGAGCACCCCCAGCAGGAACGCTCTGGTTCAGAACCTGAGGAGGGAGGTCTTAAAAAGCTTACTTCCCTTACCGGAAGAAGAGGACGAATCCCTCTTCCGGCGGAAAGTTAGCTGGAAAGGCATGGGAGCCTAAGCAGCAGACTCCATGTGCAAACAAAGTTCACATAACGAGGTCTGGCTGCAATGTCGGCAAATGGGACAGGTATCATGGGGTTCCCATTATCTATAGAAATAGGAACATCCATGCGCTGACCCCCGACGTAAACCCGGCACTATTATCCATCATCGAAACAATAAAAAATTGTAACAATGAAAACAAGGACAAAAAGTTTTCTAACAATCAAAAAACTACGAACGAGAGCATAAAACCTACCGTACGCAGCAAGATTGTACTGCAAAAAAAGAAAACGGTCGTACAAAACTGCCGACAAAGCAGCAAGAAAACAATTTCAACTTCACGAAATTCCGAGTGACGAGACAAGTAGTCACGCACTCGAACACGCGGAGGAAAAACACGGCCGGAAACAAAGTTCTCAAACAATCAAAAAACTACGAACGAGAGCATAAAGCCTACCGTACGCAGCAAGATTGCACTGCATAAATAAAACGGTCGTACAAAACGGCCGACAAAGCAGCAAGAAAACAAATTCCAACTACAGGCAAATCCGAGCAACGAGACAAGTAGTCACGCACTCGAATACGTGGAGGAAAAAACCGCCAGAAATACGGTCAAAATAAACAAATGACAATACTTAATTTCACAATATAAGTTGGGAGATGGGTTTATAGACTACTAATAGAGTAACAATATACTCAAACGACAATGGCAGTACGAAGAGAAGGAGTAAGAAAAGCACTTAGCTCAGACACTTCCGCACTCGTCGGCAGGCATAAAAGGTAAGAGGAAGGGAGATCACTCTGCGTTCCTGCCGTGATGGCTCATGGATCGTAGGGAGGGCGGGATTGTTTTTCTTTTGAATCTTTTGTTGTTGGGATACAAAGATGGGTGTAGGTACTGTATTTGCATACTAAAGTTATGGTAATTATTACTGAAATGAAAAGCAAAGTTCAACACTCCACTGCCTGAGCTATCAAAGTCCCTACTATAAACATATCAACAACGAAAAAATCATATTCAGTTTTGTTGATTTATATAAATGCATATGACCTACAGTGAAAATCCCATACATATCACCAGGCAGGGTTTTTGTGGGACATTGATAAATCATCCCCCCTCCATCCCACCCACAACCATCACCCTCCTACAAGAACTGTACAACTGATATTGTAATACATTTAGATCTAATTATAATCAACACAATGTCATTTTCATCACTTTTTATAAATCTACATATTATGTATATACACTGAATTTCCAGTACATGAGCACTATTTCACAGTCTAATAATTTATCAGCACGACAACGTATCACTAATAAATACAGCTTCATTTTCTATAAGTAATTTGTATATATATATTACCATACATCACGAAACACATCATAATTAATCTCTGTCACTCATTGCTAAATTAATCCATCAGACACATCCAAAGTATTGTCTCATAAATATGTAGACAAAAATTAAAGTTCATCACAAAATTAAAACAGTACTTGTTTTTTATTTGAAATATTACGTAATTATAACAAACATGACAGATACCAAATGATAACCCATCCAACAGAATGCTGTAATAATTTGATCATTGAAAGCATCGTCGACCCAGCAAATCAAACAACTGCAGTAGATATGGCCCGAAGTACTTTATCTCATATGCATACGTATTGACAGGCAAATTCTTTTTGTTTCCTCAAGCAGCTGAGAAGGGAAAAGGTCAAGTGCTTGAATTTCATCTGAGAAGGAAATGCACTGGAGATTTTGTAACAAACAATGACAACAAAACTCTTCAACAGCATACATAATCAGTGAAACACTACAGTCTAGCATACTTCAGAAACGCGGATATCCTTTTCTTTTGTCTTCCAGGATAACCCTGTAACCTTGACCTGCTTCCGAACTTTTCACATATAATGTTGTCTTGTATTAGTAAAGCTTCTACCAAGCTATTTGAATACAAGATTAAATGATATGTTTTCACGGATAATGTAATTCATGTATTTCTCACTTAATATACCTTTTATGAATGTGATAATTACCCAAAAATAAATCATACACATATGATAATTATAAACCATAGCTACCAAGTGTAACCTAATTCATTTGAGAGCTATATTATAGCATGGTGCTATGGCCTTTTATTCCTAAAGAAAGTATGATTAATTTAAAGATGCAGTGACCTCACAAATCCTTCTAATATTCCTTCATACCATCATGTTCAACTTTCAATAATTATCTACCTGTGACAACTGAGCCCCACCATGCACAACAATCTAAAATTATCTACCTGTGACAATGGAGTCCTACCATGTACTACAGTCTAAAATTATCTACCTGTGACAATTGAGTCCTACCATGTACTACAGTCTAAAATTATCTACCTGTGACAATTGAGTCCTACCATGTACAACAGTCTAAAATTATCTACCTGTGACAACTGAGTCCTACCATGTACAACAGTCTAAAATTATCTACCTGTGACAATTGAGCCCTACCATGTACAACAGTCTAAAATTATCTACCTGTGACAACTGAGCCCTACCATGTACAACAGTATAAAATTATCTACATGTGACAACTGAGCCCCACCATATATGACACTCTATAATTATCTACCTGTAACAATTGAGCCCCACCATGTACATCATCCTATGATTATCTATGTGTGATAATTATAAGCTGTACCTTGAATTACATCCACAGTTTATCCAAGAGGATAGGGTACTAAATATTTGGCATCAATTGCCTTTCAATTCCTGCTCGGTATTACAGCTATTGTAGCTATTATCATTAACTTTACAAGCTATCCTGTTTAGCTGTTGTTAATCATGAATAGTTATGAATAATACCAAGATAAATGAAAGATGAATATTGATAATAAGTTCAATTTTTTTTTCTTATAAAACTTTTCAAATTTCTGTTCAATATGATATCATTAACATTAATAAACTCTTATTATCAGACATTCATCTAACAACTAATCAATACAGAAAGAAAGGAATTAAATAAGTTTATAACTTGCAAAATGTACTGCAATCTGCTACTATATATAAACACTAACTATCCAACGGGGATAGACATTTACTGTCTAATGGAAGTCATCTGTGGACTGCAGGGGTGTAAGAGAGTATGTACATGATAGATATAAGATAAGTACAGTGACCTGATCGTACAGGTCATCACCTCTCCCTTTTCTCCTTAGGCAGGTCATTGTTACCCCCTCAACATTGTACAGTTAAGCAGTGATAAGAACATTCCCACCATGTTTTAGAGATCAAGATGAAAATCTGGAATTTTGCCTTCAAGTGCAATATGTGTTGGCATAAAATGCACTAGCTTTTTTGGTTTTTTTTTTTTTGAAAATTGCAAATTTTGAGGTTATGATTAAATCTCTCGGAATATTCCAATTCAGTACCCTAATGAAGTAGCTCTCCATTTCCACTGTGGTGTGAACATGTGTTCAGATTTGTAACTTGACTAATTTAAGGACAACTTGTGAGCCAAATGGGTTTATTACAGGGGAACTGTGGTAATGTGTACATGTGCACTGTAGAGCCTTCTATCTAAAAGACTGAAGACATTTTCTTGTCTGCCCGTCATTAATAACTTTATCCTCATTTGTTATTAACAGGATGTCTTAACAGTCTGGTAAAACACATCCGAAATAGATTTAATGTAAAGGATACAATTAGATGAACTAATTACATGTAAATTTAGACATGATATGGTCAGGTATAATGAAATGATTGTTTAAATCATTTTCTATTAGATGCAACACGTTATTACATGAAAAGAGATATAAAGATGAATTATTCCAGGGTTTTTCCTTTTAAAGATATTTTCCAAGGACATGCAAATGCTTGACCTTTGAGACTAAATAAAATTTCTCTCAATCAAAATGAAAGATAATTTACTGATTTATACACCCTGAAAAAACCTTTAAAATGCAATTGCATAACATTTGTTGTGAAACTCATACACAGCTGGACTCAAGACTAATATTTTCACGTAAGTCTTAGTTTTACAATAAATGTTGTAAATTTCTTCTTTAATTCAAACTTGTTTTATGTTTTAAAAGGTGATTAATTCGACAACAGTAAAACATACTTCAAACATTGTTGGCAGAGCTGTATCGAAAAAAAAATGATATAAGCCTAGTAAAGGTAGGAAAACAAAGCTACTTACCATGATTTTATGAGGGTGTCTGTATATCAGTTTTAAGACACTTTGTCATTAATTTTCAAGTAAAAGTTTTTAAAATTTTTTATTGGGAGCAATTCTGCAAATGAAGCTGTCATCAACAATGTTGTTTATAAACTGAATTTTGACATTTCAAGGATGGGTCTTAAAAGTGGACCCCGGGTTAAAATAGTCATCATCTCCCCTACTATATTTTGTAGATTTAATCAGATCATATTGGAAACAAGCACAATATTACACTTATTTAAGAAGTAAACTCTCATCAATGTGATCACTTGTGCTTAAAATTCTGCTTCCATTCTAAATATGTGATTGTGCCATTTATGTATATTGTGCTACCCTCAATCAAGGTCCCAATGACGAATTCTTATACGAAGACTTGCAGGCGCTTGGCAATATTTCTGTGAGAAATCTTGCTTTCAAGTTGCATCTTTGTTTAGTTAAAAACAATGGATAGCTGAATGAACTATCGCAATAGTTACTGACTTGATAATATGCTACTGCAATAGTTATTTACTTAATAATATGCTATCGACCCTTACCTATCAAGAGCAAAGCTATTGCAGTACAACAATTAAGTCAAACCTTTGTTACACCACTAATAGTATTGACTACATTTAGCTTTTCATACTAGCAATATTTTCAATTACCAACCATTCTAAAAAAGTACATGTAGAGTTAAAGACATCTTTGATACTCCTGGGGCTATGCTCACTATCGCTCTCTTCACCCCTGGAACACTTCATGGTTAAGGTCATGGTTCCGTGTGTGACACCTAGTGGTAAGATGAGAATACTAGTTTGATTCTTTGGTCACATAGCGGTATGTTTTACTGGCTTTGAAGTTGGCCATCATTAATTTGTAATCTTCAGAGGAGTGTATCAGTCTGTGATTTGTCAGTTTTTCCCTCCTGAAACCTGCTCTAGAATAATCAAATTACTTTGCTTTGCCTTCAATTTTGCCATGAAATGTTGAAGGTGCACAGAGAGCAAAAGTGGCCATATCCCCTGGAGTATCAAGGATGAGGTAGAGAAAACATCTGGTTTCCAACAGATAATCCTTGCTCAATGGGGATATAATAATAATATAAAGTTACAATATAAAGGTAGACGTGGATTAATAAAACTCATCAGAATAACAGAGCTGTAACATTTGGTCCTTCGGGTGTTATAAGAAATAAATAAAATCTCTGCACAGTTGTATCTGAAGTTGTAACTTGTATAATCTAAAAAATTTACCACCTACATACACGTATATTCTACTACATTTTATATTGTCCATCCCTACATATCCCCTGCAGCAGATGTTAAGCTGCATTAACTTGAATGAATCTGTTGCTGACTCATGACATTCTTTTTGTAAAATCTTATGAGAAATTTGTGTAAGGAAGTTTGCAGATCCACTAACTACAACAGAGCAACTGAAAAGTTCTTTTTTATAATTTTCAATTTTGGATTTGAAAACAAATCTGAAATCTTGTGGTTACAAATAATAAAAAAAAATAAGTAATCACAAGTAGGGCATCTTTCAGCTTAAAGCTTTATCATATGTATACATTATGTTCCCATGAAGGATAAGAAAAGAAAGGCATTCTTCCTTACTTCATCCACCTATCTTGATCTTTCCTGCCAACTAAATGCACAGGGACAGCTTTTGACCAAGCTCTATTTCAGGTATACATGATGATTTCTACTTTCCTATAGAGAATTTCTATTTCTAGATATTCATTGAAAAGCCCTGCTTCTATAGTATAAGACAATTGCAAGAAGTTGACCAACTGATAAACTTACAACAATGGGCTTTCAAAGAATGTTGGTTGATGTAACTACCGGAAAGTCTTACATATATACGACCATCATGATCCCATTGGAAAATATTTTACTTCCTTGTACAATATCAACTTACATGTTTTTAAAACTCATTATATAATTAACATGCTTATGGTGGCTTTCTTATGTTGACTTTTGAAGAATTTTGGATTGACCATGATTTAAACTGGCAGTGCCCTAGTATTGCCTATACATAATTAAGCAGAAACAGGGCTTTCTCTGCAAGATCTGTAGGGCTGAATATGGGCCCCATATCCAACTGGATTTATTCCATAATATGCCAAATTCCCAAAATATATACTTAATTCCTGCCAATTTCTTTAACAGCTGATCAATTGTGATTACATTTACGGATTGTTTCATCCATTTTGAGTTTGAATTCTGTAGAGATTTTTCTTTTTCATTCCCCAGCTTTTTCTGATTTCATATCCGAATTAGATCTAGTAAATCTTTTTGTTAGCCTAGGGTACTCAAAACGACAAAGTCTTGATAAATCTGGGGAATTAAATGGAGCATATTTACATATAATACACCTATATTATCCCGAGAATGATTCGACCCTACCATGACCTTGGATATAGAGTACAATTCCTACTCCCACAGGGTGCAATATATACAATAAGGTAAGACTTCCACCATCAACACAAAACTGATTATTATTATATTGTGCAAGCATAATTGATACAGGGTGTATTTCCACTTGCCCCTACAATCTCTCAGCTGTTACACTGTATCTTCCAATCTACACGGCTCAGATGTAATACTGTATACTCCCATCTATACAGATAATACTACATAGTTAGCTATTGGGTTTACACTTGGTATTTCAGGTTAAGTGTATATATGGTATATAAGTAATCTAAGGTTTAGGTTAATCTGGTTTTAGAAAGCTAACAATTGGCTGACCTGTGTAAAATGTCATGCTGGGAACAGTTACAACATGAACACTGACCAGTTGTGTTGATCAAGTCATTATATAAATATAAACTTTAAATTTGAAAGTATATCATATTTACAATTCAAAATATAGCTATACATTCTATGTACACTAAAGTTTACATTATGTTAGGTGCTGTAGGTGGTCAATTATATTTTACAGAAGATAAAAAATATTTGACTAAATCCAAATGGTTCAGATTATAACGCTTTAATGTTCACAAAAAATTACAAGTAATTTTTGTCAGCATGCCTATACATACATATCAGATACCGCTATTATATATATACCTCAAGTAATGCAAAGCTATATTGAAAATTATCTGAAGAATTCTATTAGTATGTATCTTGTGGAAAATTTAACAAAGTTGAACAAGACACCTGGTGTTAAATGCTCTCTACATATACTAGATCTAGGTACAATTGGAAATCACAAGAGACAGCTGAAGATTTCTTATCAAATCTTTATAAATAAAAACTGAGACATAATAAGACATCACAAGATTGTGCCAGACATTCATATTAAGCTGAGTGAAACCAAAACAGTTAAGTCTGCAATAAAAACCACTGCAAGCACATCCAAAAACCCTGTACTCACATGCTGAGGTGACAGAGCTGAACTCTGATAGTTATATGACATGTACAGGGTCTGGCCCATTGACAACATGCTCTGAACATCCCACATAACACATTACTGCTGTCAAGGATTCTGACTAATGTACACTGTATAAATGAACATCCCTTAACTGACAGGGTAACATATTGTACCGATTCTGTGATCATCATAACAATTAAACAGCATTCCTACACATGTAGTGGTTACTGTTGTCAGTCTCATGTAAGTCCATAAAAACTACATATAGGTTCATATTATTTATAGTATACTGCATCTTAATGATCATATCATTGTTTCTTTTACCTATTCTGAGATACATCATAATTATATGTACAGATTACGCACCTCTGACAATGTGTCAATGCTTTTTAAGCAGTTGCTAATATAAGGCATCTCATTTATACAGAGTTTTTTGATGATTTTATTCAGATGAGTCCAGAACCCCTTTTCAAACGTTTGATGAATCTGGTCCTATTTCAATACAAGGATATGATAGTGACTTCCTATATCTTAGTGTATTTTATCTACAAGATCTTTAAGATGTATGAAGGTTAGAATTAAATGAAATATTTCTACATAATACCAATGAACCTGTATCTAATTGGACTTTCTAAATGTCTGGACTCATATGTAGTAGCTATCATAGATAAATATGCATATATGTTATTGAAATACACAGGAACCATTATAATTTCCTGCGACAGAACGAGAGGAAGATGTACATTTAATTAGTACTATATACACTCACACACAATGGCATAGAACACTTGTTAATGCAAGTATAATGAACTGTCTGATGTCAATTAATTGTTGACTACATTTCAAACACATGATCAGTACTCGGATTGTAATTTTATAGCTGCCACCAGCATTCCTTTTTAGTTGGACCACTCTGTCGATATGTGAATGGTATAACATTTTAGGAGATGGTTTTACATAAGCTTTAAGCTTGTTACCAAATCCTCTTAGTTAAGATTTGAATTATATGTATATCTAAATGTTAAACATTGAATAAAATATTGTTTAAACTAATTAATTGTTCCTTAAGTAAGATGTCCAAAAATAGTCTAAAATAATCTACAATCATCTACATATAAATTGTATATGAATCCTTAAGAGGCACTGACTTTATAATATCCCTTACAGTAATTCATCATGATGACCTCATTCAACATTGATATAAAAATTAACAATGGGTCCTGAACACATACATAAACCTTAAATAAGCTGTTTACATTAAGCCTTAGCTTCTTAACAGGTTTCATGAGATTTTCATTTTGAATTTTAGAAAAAAATATATGTAAATATTGGAATGATGAAATGTATCACAATGCAAACAGATAATCATGATTATATGGTTGAGAGTTCTATGACCTAGCTAACTGCTAATTAAATCAACGCTTTTACAGGAGATATTTCAGATGGCTGTCATGACGAACTGAAATCAACAGAACACAATATCACTACTGTTTATGAACTTGTATATGAATATATACTGTATTTTCCATATTATAAGTCCCAGCTTTTTCCCTTGGCAGTCAGGCGTGAGGCTTACTTATATACCAGTGCTGTTTAAATATGGATGGGAAAAAAATTTGGCAGAGTGAAAACCAAAAACAAAAAAAAAAGAAGTTTACCCCTACGAGACAAACTTTTCATGGTTGCTTCTGAAGCCATAGTAGAAGTTTTCAATAGCATCCTAGGATCGATAGGTCATTAGGCTATAGGTCAGATTCTAGAATTACTACAATGATTGTTTACAATAAGAATGGCTACGTGTAACTATAAATAAGAAATATGAGACTACAAGAACTTTGTCAGTATGCAAGAGCCATCACTAATATTTAACAGCACAGACATCGATGGAGATATTTAGTAATGTCAGGCCATATATCTGTGCTCAGATAATCTTTAGAGGCTTCCAACCCAACAAGTTTGATAATTGCTATTTCACATTTTTGAAACACATCAATAAAATAAAAGATTTTCCATGTATAATGTATTTGCAAACTTATATAACTTTTCACTGACAATCTTGATAAATTCCCTTCCGTTGTCTGTTACCTCAAGGAACTTTTGGTCAACATAACGAATACCACATCATAAGAAAGGGTGTGACTTATATTCCAGTGTGGCTTATACGTGGATCAAATAAAAATCATTAAAACTTGGCTCTGAAGCTTATACATCGATGCTGTTTATAACCTGGAAAATACAGTATATCCAAAATGAGAGTGATTCTTATTATAATATTTTTTTATGAAAGAATTTAATTAAAGCTATTAAATGAAAAACTGGAACAAAGACAATTCTTGTATGTTTCCATTACTTTAAATCAAGAGCTGAGAAAACCTCAGAACTCCTGCAGAAACTGTTAATTTAATTATAAAGTTTGAATAACAAAACTATGTTCAAAGGTTTATCTTCTCCAATGTTCTTCCCGTTACAATTATAGTCATATAAATGCACTTATCTTTACTGTTATTTGTAATAGTTCCCCTTGCGTCAGTACAGTTAAATTAGAACCGAGCTTTACAACAAGTGGTGAGTGCTTACTTTGTACAGCAGTAGGTTACCGGGTACAAGCATGTGAATCGTGATCCTTTCGTCAAAGCATTAAACAGGTACTCTATGATAGAAGGTATTGCAGTAAAACAGTCAATGTGCTACCTACTTAAAATGCTCTTTCTTCTTATGTTCTTTTTGATGCAATACAGACAATACTAATAAATTTATTTCCAAACAGTAAGACCTCATGAACTTGAACTTGAAGTGGTCTGCAATTTACATTTACAAAACTTTCATGGTCACAGACCTGTACAGTCAGTAAATGTGAAATTTATACAACTGAATTATTCACAACTTGTATATCTGAATACAAATTATATTGAATCATAGCGTACAAATGATCAATTATCAAAACTGATGAATATCAGACTCCGAAACGTACACATGTAATGATGTATATTTGACAATTCCATTTGGATATGAAAGTTCAATGTGGCTGCAAATTAAAGATAATAAAATGATAAAAGATACCTATACAGGACCATACAACAATATATTTCAAGTACAATTTTAATATCAATGTATACAATGATACATATCATCATCATGAGTGTATTATCAAAGATCCTGTCTGCTCGAGTCAGGCATGATGGGGACTACCCACCTTGGTGTGGCAAGGAATTAGCTCTTCTGCCCCTGATGCATGTGGTTCAGTTTAGTTTATTGTTGCTTTATGTCCTAATAACAGCCAGGGTTGCTTAAGGACATGCAAGGATTGAGTGGCAAAGGAAAGCCAGAGTTCCCTGAGAAAAACCACCAACCTGCAGTCAGTATGAAGGTATATTATGTGACATGACTGTCCCATGTAGGCCTCGATCCTGTTACCTAGATGTGAAGAACTAGTGATAAAGACAGTCAAACACCTTAATCATGTGATCACAAAGGACCCAATGTCTCCCTTCTCTTCTTACTCTCATAACTATAGTATGCTATACAAAACAGTAAGTTTTGATCAGTACAAGTATCTTTGACACCATGTGCTCAACAGCTTGATTGTATTCAATTATCTTTTTTTCAATACAGATGCACTTTATACTACAAGGCAGTGTGACACAATTACTATCAATAATCAATATATATACCAGTAACACATGACCAGGAGGTAATGCCAGTTGTCAGATACAATTAAGGACTTAACTCATATGTACCTCACTGATTTCTGACTTAAAAAGAACCTAAAAATACAATGAACTAACTTCAATCATAGAGATCAAAGAAAAATCTAAACTAGTTATTCATATTTTGGACTAAATAATCCTCAAATTAATATCTTTCTACAAATAACAGAACTTAAACTTTACATTTGTAAATCTCTCATGTAATGCTGTTATCACAATGCTTGACACTTTTGACATGACATTAGTGAGTTGCTGATGTATGTGGTATCAATGAATTGTTGCTGTGATGTCATACCATCGTCTTGATAGAGGAATCCCGTCTCCACCTAATTTTTAACAATGAATTCTTGCTCCACTAAAAGATGGATACATTTGTCTAGGGTAAGAAAATTATTGGACCATTCCCTGCTTTATGATATGTCAGAAATATCTATCCAAGCTGAGTCGTACGTTCTTGACTGACTAACCTAAAGGTTTTCTCGAGGGTCATACAGACAGTTAAGAATCGCCTCTGATGGTAATCCTATCCTGAATGTCATTCAATCATCAACAAAATCAAACTGTTTCAAAGTTCAGTTATAATTTGAAAATTCAGAGACATTCCCTCTCTGTACATGTAATGAAGAAACCTAGGAAAACATTGAAATAAAAAGTATGGATTCAGAATAATGTTCTCATGGACAAGTTAAGATGAGACTGTGTAAAAAATGGTTCAGAGTCTATTATAATTTACTATTATGTTTTCTTATTGTAATGTGTCCCTGTGCATGAACATCAACTTATTTTAGTTCGAAAGAGTACCCACTCCACTCAACTGGTGCACAGGCATTGTAGTATATGTACTGCTGTAAGTGGAGGGAGCCAAATCTACTGATGGTCTGTAATGATTATGGATTACAGCTATCTAACTTATCTATAACTTTTATCGTGCTAATTATAAACAAACAGGTTGCCTAGAGCTAATTATATAAGAATTGGAAGGTAGTGTTCTGACTCTCCTGCAGTCCAATATGTTTGACAGCCGGGGGCCCTTGTCTATCCAGACATCAAAGGTCCACCGCAAACACACGGGGGAACATCTTCTCAAGATCATTTTTCATACAAGTAACTTTATTCATAGTTGAAAAGATCTCAAAGGTTTTAGTCTAATTAAAATGACAGATTATGTATTCGAAAAAAGTACAGACCTGTCGGTTTCTGCTCCGGCGATGCTGTCTTTACGATATGACAAAAAAAAGGAGACAGCACTGCGATTGTCACAACACAAGCACACAAGGGAAGAACAGTTCGCGTCACCATACTGACCATTCGAAAATAACATATCCAAAGAACAAAACATTAAGCTTTTTGGAATTAAAACATATTTCCATGTACTGCTGTCCACGTTTCAACACTTCCGTAATCGATTTTTAATCCAGGCCATACAAACCCTGCAGAAACAGTCGACACGCATTTGCTTCTCAGATTTCCTCGGATATTATCCTCTCATCTGTGGAAACTTCTCTGTGTATAGAGATATGTACGAACAGTCCAGAGAAAGTCCGAAAGGTTGTGTATCTATTTGTTAGTTTTGGCGACTGCAAAATATATCATACATCTTAAACAAGATATCGCACGAGTTGATAGCAAAAATTGTAAATCGAAATGAGTTAATATAATTTTCTAAAGCCAGTAACAAACTATCACTCGCTACAATAGAGAATGGAGACTTTATTATAAGACATACAGGATGAAAGTGGGGAGTAAATTCTTTAGATATAACAGCAAATAACAGCTAAATAGGTAAATTTCATTGGTCAAAAGTTCCACGTTGAAATTCAGCAATGGCGGCCCCCAGGCCAGGCAAGTGCAAACCCACTAAAATTGTTTTACGTAAATAGATTAATCTTAGATTGATTGACATTGTTTTGTTTACCATTCATGCATAATGAATAAATCTGTCTCTGTCTGACCGACATTATGGGCATGTCTAATGTAGTATATGATGTTAAACACAAAAAAATGTTTATTCCAATGATCTGAAACTCGTCATTTTGTAAACAATACCATAGAAATTATTAGACTTTGTCAATTATTCTCTAATTCAGTGCAGAAATCTTATATATGTTTTCAGTATATATTTGGTTGATTATTTTCATCCATAATTGAAGAAAAAGCCAACTGACCTCTCACCATCGGTATTCCAATATTCATCGACGTGTATGTGAATATATACGGGGGATAAAGAAACGCAGAGTAAACTTCGAAGATAATTCTAGTCAAGACGTTGGGTATAATGTTCAATATTTTTAAGTAAGAATGAAGATTAAATCCATACAGAACAAACTGCAAAATCAATGATTTGTGTCTGGTAAGTGAAGTAGCAGTAATTGAAGGGAATTGAAAAAGAACTATGTAATCTGAAATAAAATGGACTGATTGTTGGAGCTGGCTAGTCATTACCGGGTATGTCCCTCATTTGCTCTACCTACAGCCCTGATTCACCTAGGCAAGAAGTATATGGGTGAGTTTATCCTCCTCATGGGAATGTTGGACCATTCTTCAAAGAGGGCTGCTATCATTTGGGCCAGAGTAACAGGGGAAGGCTGGTGTCGTTGAACTTGTCTATCCAGCTAGTCCCACAAGTGCTCACTGGGGATAGATTGGGGCTGTATGGTGGCCAGTCAAGTGGGTGGATATTGTTGTTAGTGAGAAAGTCGTGACAGATCCTTGCTACATGAGGCTGAGGATTATCCTACTGGAATGTGAGGTTGTTTTGCTGCAATAATGAGACAACATGGGGTAGGAAGATCTCATCTCTATACCTAGCGGTAGTTGAATTACCTGCTACCACAACCGGTGGTGATTTAGCTCAATGTGAGATTCTTCCCCACACCATAACCGATCCACCCCAAATTGTCTACTTTGAAGCAAGTGGCAAATCAATCTCCATGACATCGATAAAAACAATGTTGAGCATCTGATCGGAACAGGATGAACCGGGACTCATCAGTAAACAAGACCCGCTTCAATGGGAATATTCTGGAGGCATGTGCTGCCACCAAAGCCATACAATGCTGGCGACGAGCAGTGGTTAGGGGCAGACCTACAAACAGGTGCATACCAGCAGACCAACTTTACGCAATTTTTTTTTCTTACAGTTGTTGCAGATAGAACGGTTATGAGTACCTATGGTATGAAGGGCAGATTCAGTGGCATTTAGGTGATGATTGTGCAACACAAATAAAGCTGTTCTGATGTTGTGATGTCACATGCGGATGCCCAGACCTAGGTCTATCAGCAATCCGCCCAGTTTCTCTTGGACATCAAACAAGACAAAATTTTTCTGTTTCATGCTTTCCCAAGAAAACATTGTCACACAGTACAATAACGCAACATTCGATACACTGTAACCTAGAGAATTGCTTGACCGATTTTTGTTGTTTTTGAATGTTTTCACAAGATATTGCAAATAATGTCACACTGCATTTTTTTATATTCCTTGAGTATATGACTTATCTAAAATGTGTTTCTTATTTTATCTCCATAACAGGAAACCCTGACAGGGGATGGAATGACCCACCTGTGTTCAATTATAGCCCTAAGACGTCGGGACAGGTATCGCCAAGGGGAACAAAACTTAACAAACGTGTAGCTTACACAGGTGGAGCAGTAAATACCAACTCATCAACAGCGATTAAAGGAGAAGGTAAGTACATTGGTACAAAAATGGAGAAGAAAATGACATGACAAAATTTTGACAATATTTATTTATTTTTTTTTTTTTTCATATTATTCAATAAAAGTGTATGTACATCACTACATGGCAATGTAATAGTTTGTGTTCAAACATGAAAAACATTTTTTGAAATGAAGATATTATTGATTCAGTCTAACATCAGATAATGTTTTGAATTTTGCACTGAGTGTCCTATGAAATCTGGATAATAATGAAGCAAATTCAGCACTTATTTTGTATTTTAACATAACTTAATAGGATTATAAAAAGTTTGCACATTTCCCTTACATAAATCAAGGTAAACCTGATTATTATAATTTATTGATTAAGAATATCATTAATTTCATATCTGTTTACTTTGTCTGTTCAGGTTCGGGAACTCTGCTGAACTCTGCCAATGGACCTCCCATCTCACCTGTTCAACTGCTTCCTCCGATACAGCTTTTGCCCCCGACAACCAACACTACCCCATCTGCCCCTGTACCCCTTTTGATCCCTATGATGAGTCCTACTGCCCCCAACTCATCAAAGATGGAATCGGACAACACTTCTTCAGCATCAGATGTGGAGGAACTTGAAAAGACCAGAATGTTAGGAAATTTGAAAAGTGATGATGAACTTTTTGACAAAGTTCAAAAAAGAATTGATATAGAATTTGAACGGTGCTTACCAAGACTACAGGTATTAAAAATTGGATTATACCATAAAAATTTACAACCTTTTATATACTGTTGATGACAAAGACAACAAATCTGTAAATTGTTGCAAACTTTATGAAAGTTGATATTATCATTCTTCAAACATTATCAGCGTAAGGGATGAAAACATCAAATAAACAGTATCATGATTGACAATTTTTTATTAGTGGAGCTTATTATGCATGACAATCTTTGCCCTTTAATTCAGCATCACTTAGGCAGACACTCACATGTTCATTTAGCAATGTTAAAAAGTTTTGATAGTAGTTTAGAATAATAATGTTGCGCAGTGATAACACAGTGATTTTTCATTAGGAGACTGGGGTTCCATTTCCTGATCAACCGTGAAAAGGTATTGGGTCACATGTCAGAATCTGTAGGTATTTATGGGGTATATAGTGACACTCTATTTTCCTTCTGGTGCTAAGACCACCAACAAGAGCTGTTCATGGAAACTGATATGTTTTGTTTCACAATTTAAAAAAAAAGTAATTGATAATTCATTTTATGGAGATAATCTGAGTTGTCTCCCTTGATACCACAGGGCCGTGCAGCAGAAGATGTCAAAAGAAAATTACATATTTTGAAAGAAAATTGGAAAGATAAAAAGTTGTCCAATGAGGTTCAATTTAGAATATGGAAAATACTTGAAGGTACAGTATTGGTTTGACTTACAGGTATTTATTTTTTTAAATGTTTTGCATTAAGTCATTGTCAAAAAAAAAATTAAAAAATCATCATCACAAAAGCACACACCAGAGTTTCTTTGATTTGGGAAAGAGAAAAAAATGTTTTACTTAGTTAATAATTTTTTTAATTTGTGTACATTTTCTTTTGTTTAGATTTAGAAAACAAGGAATTTGACAGGGCATGGGAAGGTCACCTTTCTCTTATGGTCGACTACACAGCTGAGGTATTGGATTCATATGATATGTGTGCCAATATTCTTTTCAGAAGTGCATTATTTCTGTATGAGTCTTACAAAAGTCATTGTGAACAAGCTTGTTCCTGATATCCTCCCATTTCAAATTTAGGGGAGGGAAAAATAAGGAAAATTGTGATTTATTTATATCTAAAACTTAAATATTTAAAATTTTTGAAAAACAGTTGATGTCATTTTAACAAAATTGGTTGTGAGTATCTGATGTCGATATCATGAAAGATAATGAAACAAATTCTTAAGTTGTTTATCTAAAGAATATGGCAGATAACATGTATTTTACTGGAGGAAAACTGAATTATCTCCCTTATTGTCAGGTTGGCCAGTGGCTGGTTGCAGTTAAACGAATTATTCTTGAGAATCGGGAAATGAAGAAAGAGACTGAAAGTTCTTTGGTAGAGAAGACGAATAAAGATTTAGAATCAGATTCTACTTCTGCCAATCTAATTGATGTATCTGATCCTAAGATATCCTCCAGTAGTGTTTTATCACAGGATGATTGTACAGGAGGGAGTGGAGACAGAATAGGATCCTCTGTTGATGGTTGATTTAGTACTTTACAATACTTCAGCAATGTTTCCCCTTAAACCATGGCATGAATATTAACATATGTTTAATCTGAAAACTTTCCAGGAACCCTTAAAGACCTGATGAATAGATATTAGTGATGTTATTTTAAGTTTGTTGATCAAACTTTTGTCATTTGTTTTTATTTCTTGTTGATTACAAAAATTGCTGTGCTGACAGAAAAAGATATAATATTTTATTTTCTGATATCTCAATTATATCTAAGACATTGCACTTTGTGATTTCATACCATCATGTAGCAGTTGAATATCACTGTAGGTTATTACACTAGAGAGTATATAAATATTTACATTTGTTAATGTAATATTTCAGTTGAAGGGTTTTTGTATTTGCTGGCAAACCAATTAATTGAACAATATACTTATTAAAGTTATACAGTTTACCCCATTATTGGCCAACACACCTTAAGGTTATAATAGGAAATCAATGTTTGTTGACAATTGAAACCTGAGAGAATGATTATCATGGTAAAAATCAGTCACTGTCGCTTCTTTCTGCCATCATTTTCTGTGACATTATTAAGTGATTAGCACTATTAATTCAGACAAAATAGGGATTTTTGAAGGTGTTAAAACTAATCGGTGTACAAAATGACTTTGATTACTCTTCAAAATCACAGAGACTTGCCACAAATTCCCAATATATATATTTATATTGTATCAAGGGTAGTAACATGACCCTAAAGGGAAATCTACCAATTGTTTTTTTAAATTGTATATTTTGTTTTTTTCTCTCTCTCTCTCTCTCTCTCTCTCTCTCTCTCTCTCTCTCTCTTTTTCATATTAACATTTTGAATTAATTCATTACAGTTTTATAGTTGAGTGCAGCTTCTAAGTATTCAATCCCCGAAAAATGAAACAATTCAAGATTATAGAAATATTTACATAGATTTTTAAGAAAATTTCAATTTATTTGATGTTATATTTTTGAGATATGAATTATTAAAATCTTGACCCAGGTTTTATGGCAGGAGCCAGAGCCTGGTACATGATTTCATACTCAATGAAAAAAAAAAGATTCTATGTAAATAAGAATAAGGATAAACTGACTTTTGAAATTTGTGGCAGTAAACTGTGATTTTTTATGTCACAAATGTCCATTTTACTGTTACCACATCATGCTGGCATTACAGTAATTTTGCAGCAATATAATCACAATTGACTGCCTCAAATTTGAAATGGTTATCCTCATTTGTCTTAATCACAGTACCGATAAAATTCCAGAAATGTTGACCAGGCACTAACATTTAGATTACCATATGCTGTAATTCTAGATTTTTAGGATTCAAATGATGAGAAGAATATATCCGTGATGATATAATACCTCTATTTTACTATTGTGATAGGGAGGTAGTAAAGTGTTGATGTTTTATGGATGTTTTGTTAACTGTAAATAGGATTTTGGATAAACATGAATGAATAAAATTTAGTGTTCTGTAACAATTATGTTAAGTGGATTTAAATAATGCTCAGTTTAGGTTTTTTTTCACTGTCAGACAGATACAGTTTACAATTTCTGTCTTAATCCTTTCTTTCTTTTTTTTTCTGAAGGAAGAAACTCGCTTCAACTTGCCTCAAAAAACAATTGTAATACTGAAAACTGATCTGTTGTATTGACAGTGTTAGCCTGTTATGGTAGGATAAAGTTAGAAAGTTAGACAATTACCAGCTTTATTGTAGTTATCTTGACAAACCCTCAGTTTCTAGTAATTTACACCATCTGTCCTTGGTGAAAATGATGGGAAAATTTCAATTTTACCGTACTATATGTATGGTAAGTACATCAATATCACTTTGTAAGTTTTTGTAGAAAATTCCTGTTTAGCTCTTATTAATGCAGAGTTATTTGCTCCTGTGAGCGGGTATTGGTTGTTGGTTCATTTGCTTTTGAGAGTTACAGAATAAATATCTCTGGCAAATTAATGACATAACTATCAATACCTGCTATGATAAGAGCAGATAACTTGGAAATACGAAAAGACAGAATACATATTGACAATATGAAGAAATTTTTTATACATCAATTTTCTTTCCATATTCATTGAAAATTGTATTACGTCTGTTATTCTGAATCTATTTAATGGATGTATGAAAAAAATATTTTGGAGACTAATTTTTTTCTTACTCACTTTACAGTTGTCCTCAGGTAGGAATGGTAGACATTCATGATCAGATATAATTTTTTTATACATATTATTCATAAATAAATCTTTTTTCTCTGAAAATGTTCATAGAAATAAAAAGATAACTCAAAAAGTGCTCCAAAACCTCAATGCAGTTTGAAAATTAAAGAATGAATTATTGTTGGATCTAAAAATCAGTTGAATATTTTGGTTCAGAAAATAAGAAAATCATTTTTAACATTTTACTTTGCTGCTTAAATCATAAAAAAGATGACATCAAAATATTTTTTGTCAAAATTTATTTGAAATGCTGCTAGGATCCTTATAATCATGCAGGTATTTATATACGCAACATTCTTGTGAATAAAATTGGAATTGGGCTAGGCTTTTAACACTTAACAGTTATATCGAGTATACTTCAAATTGTGTTGGTAAGTCATTTACAATTGCTGAACATAGAGATTGAAATGTTTATTTTCTTTCTTCTGTTCTAAAGTTCAACTGTTATAGTTATTTGAGGATGCTTAGAGACATGGAAGTGGAGTTTTTTAACTACAGCTAAAATAGCTAAAATTGTATAACAGAGACTGTTTCCTTCAGAAAAATGACTTTGTAGTGTGGTAATTAATATATGGGAAGTGTATGACACTGGAAAACTATGATATTTGAATGTATATGTAATATATTGTTAAGATATACATGTGCTAGAAAACTTTCAAACTGCCTGATATATTGCCTTCACTAGAAAACTGTATTAAATGTGGTGGATGTGTGGTATAGTTGTGTAAAGTGATATTTAGAATATCAATTTCGTGGAATAACAAAATCCCAGGCATTTCAATATGTCTGTAATGTGGGATAACGGTGTACTAGGATACTGCAACTTAATGGTGCTGGCTACTTAATAGAAATTGGACTTTATTCAGTATGTGTACTGGTATATTTAGTTTCCTCTAGCCGTGTAGTAGTGATGTGATAATGTACATTCTGTACATTTCTGTGATTTTACAAGAAAGTTTTATCTTACAGAAAGGACGTTCTGAACACAGAAACGGTTACATGTCTAGTCATCTAAAGGCTGTGAAATAGTTTTGTAATGACACAAACTACTGCAAATAAATTTTTAATACTCAATTAGAGTTTTGGTTAGTCATTTAAGCTGATTACATATGTTAAGTGATTTGCCTTCTGTTTAACTGGATCACTAATAAACTTTCAGTGGTGACATTATGGTAAATGTCATGATAGAAAGGTTGAATGGATCT